>NW_024599685.1:0-37621 GCF_004379255.2 Salvia splendens
GCTTTGCTGAGGGTCTTATCCTCTTTTTAGTTCCCACGATGAAGAGGAGTCTCAATCAATTATACTCCACCATTGGAGCACAACTTCACTCTCCAATTTTTACTAGTCCTGCTTTTAAAATGGTGAAATAGCGATAAAGTTGGTAATTGATAGATAGTTTAAGTTATTTCTACTTTGGATTCATACTCTCAGTTAATCTTGTGTGGATATTTTAAGAGTAGTTTTGTTGCTTTAAGAGGAAAAAATGGAGAATGGTATAATGACAGTTGACCTAATTTATGTAATCATGTTTGTTCAATTATAAACTCTTCCTTCCCCCACTCTCCTCTCCAACACCAGACAAAACCACACCACGTACACGACATCGATTTACAAAGATTTAGAGAGAGAAAATAAGTCAATCAAATAACTGGTTCCTCAATCTTTGTCGAAGAACAAACCAGGAATGGGGAATTCGTTTTGCTGCTCAGCTTCAGGAGAAAGATTGGTGTCCGCAGCGAGAGATGGGGATTTTGTTGAGGCGAAGATGCTTTTGGATTGCAATCCGCACCTTGCAAAGTACTCTACTTTCGGTGGCTTGAACTCTCCTCTTCATTTCGCTGCCGCCAAGGGCCACAATGAGGTTTTACTTCAATTCCCCCCTTCAATTATTCCTTTCTGTTGGGTTCGTTTGATCTTGATTTGAGGATGATTCGATTCTCAGATTGTGGCATTGTTGCTAGAGAACGGGGCTGATGTCAATTCAAGGAATTATTGTGGACAGGTGGAGATATTTCTCTATTTTGCTCAATACTACTTTCCAAAGTGCACAAGTTTTGGGAAAGATTATTACGTTCGTAAAGTTAAATTGTTCTTTCCCTCTATTTTCTCTATTCAATAAATGATTTTAAATCAACTGTGGTGTGAATTTAACTTGTTAAATACTCCACTACATGTAGATACTGTAATTAGGATGTTTGATCGATGAATGAATGCTGCTGGATCTATGTTAAATTGTTGTCATTAAATACCATATATTTTTCCTTGTGCAGACAGCTCTGATGCAAGCATGTCGATATGGACATTGGGAAGTTGTTCAAACTCTTCTTCTCTTTAGATGCAATGTGAGTATTTCAAATTTATGGTTTACTTGTCCTACAATCTTCAAGATTTAGTTGATGTTCTAGAGAGTTCAATGATGTGTCCATACTTATCTATGATGTCCTGTTCTGGGATACTTCAGGTTACTAGAGCAGATTATCTTAGTGGAAGGACTGCTCTCCATTTTGCAACTGTCAATGGACACGTGCGATGCATGCGATTGGTGCTCAGTGATTTTGTTCCAAGTGCTCTGTTCGAGCCTCAGAATACCCAAACAGTTAGCGACGGAAGGTGGTGGTTCTAATAGTAAAACCAGTTACATAATGAGGTTTTATGTTTTTCATCCTCCACTATGACTTTTATCTTGGCCATCACTTGTCAAAATGGAAACGGAAACTGAAGCAAGTGGTAGGTTATGCTGCTTTGTTCGTTAAAGATTTGTCTATTACCATGGTTCATGCACTCCCACATGTAACTCTAGTTTGATCAGGATCTGAAACTGAGAAAATGCTTCTTCCCCAACTCCAAGCTTGAAATGAGCTATAAAGCCTAAACCTGTTCTTATCGAATATTTTCCTTCCTACATGGCAGTGCTCTCTCTAAGTTTGTAAACAAGGCTGCAGATGGTGGCATTACTGGCTCTTCATATGGCTGCGTTGAATGGATATTTTGACTGTGTTCAGCTCCTACTTGACCTTCAATGGCAGTGTATCAGCTGTGACATTTCATTATGGTACATCGATTGATTTGATAGGTATATTCCATGGCCACATATAACGCACTTCCATAAATTTTTCTAGTTTGTCACTTACAATCAATTTCTATCTCTATTTTATAGGGGCTTGGGAGCACTCCTTTGCACTATGCTGCATGTGGAGGACATATAAAGTGCTGCCAGGTGATGATAGTTCACCCCCCCAATTAATTTTTGAATATATGCTAGTAATTATATGCCATAGTTTCTTGGTATTTACTGCTTGCACATAATATGTTACATTTACACTTTATACTTTTGCAGATCCTTCTTGCTAAAGGCGCTAGTCGTTTGTCGCTAAACTGCAACGGGTAATTTACCTGTGTATGTGCTCTTTTGCACACTGGTCATTTAAGTTTTCCTTGCTACAAGTAACAGTGTATACACTGTTTCAGATGGCTGCCTATTGATGTCGCAAGGATGTGGGGGCGTCATTGGCTTGAGCCACTGCTGGCGCCTAATTCTGATTTGCCACTCCCAACTTTTCCACATTCTGATTATTTATCACTTCCACTTCTGAGTGTCCTAAATATAGCTAGGTAAATAATTATTCATTTAGCAGCTGAATTCCTTTTCTGCTTATCAATTTTTCTTTATACCGAGTAGCGTGGCATTTGCTGCAGAGACTATGGATTGCAGTCCTCAGCTACTGGGTCAGATGATACAGATATCTGTGCTGTTTGCCTCGAGAGAGCTTGTAGCGTGGCTGCTGAAGGTTAGCTGTCTCCTTACCTGGATATTTTCTCCTGAATGATATGCACCTGTTATGCATTTTTTTATTAAGTGAGTCGTCATTTTGGAATTTGGATTGATCCTTTTGCTTGTAGAAGATTTGAAACTTGACTATATGTTGCCATTTACTGTGAAATATTTGATTAATATGTTGTGTGAGTTACACATGTGAGACCGAAGATTCCAAAATTTTGATATATTTCTCTGATATACTTGTGGTTTTTATGTTATTTGTTTTCAGGATGTGCACATCAACTGTGTGTAAGATGTGCTCTCTACCTTTGCTCAACCAGTAACATTCCTTCGGAATCTTCAACACCTCCTGGTTCCATTCCTTGCCCCTTCTGCCGGCACGCCATTCTATATTTTGTCAAAATACCCGGTTCTCTTCATCTAAAGACATAAAACTGCCCTTATCCCTCGGCTTATGCACCCCCTGCATGCTTCATCCAAGAGAACGCGAGCAGGACACCACATCAGAGGCTGCTTGGCTCACCTGACAAGAGGAAGAATCGTGTTGCCTCTGTCTCTTCAGATATGTTCTGTCCGGTCACTTGTAGTCTGTTTCCCTCGGTGACTATCCCGTTGTGTACGTGCAACGAAGGCCCTTGCCCTGAGTTTGATTCCAGAGAAAGAGAACCTCCAGAAGAGTCTCCTCCTCCTCATCATCCACAGCCTGAACCAAGGGAACGGGAAAAACTGGAGGGGGTGAGATCAGAGAGAACGACATGTTCGAATATGTTCTGGGGTAGAAGAAGCTGCAGTAGGGAGAATCAATGCAATGCAGAGATCAACGCATGAATGCTTTGAAATGGTAAATATAGTGGATTTTGATTCTGGGATTGAGATTGTAGGCCTTAGTTTTTGGTTTCTTACACTTGTATTTCTGGTTGGTAGACAGTTTGATAGGTCTGTAAAGAAATTTGTTAGGACAGAATAGGATTGAATATGTATCAGTGTGGCTGAATTATTAGTGATTGGAATTTATGTAAGAACCACGATACTTAACGATTCACTGATTGCTATCTTCCCTAAATACTCGATAATTAAAACAGCTACTGTAGATTGCTTTAGTGGCGTTGATCTTTATTATGTTTTCTCCTAAACTAGTTTTAAAATTTGCTCTCGTGTCAAGGTCAATTTTGGTTATAAACATATGATCAAAATACAAATTTGGTTCAAAACATTCACATTTTGAAAAACAAGTCCATAACAAATGAAATCCTTGTCGGAGTGATCATGGTTCCGTCAAAAAACTACTGTAAAATTGGCGTTAACCGTTAGTTTTATTAAATGAACTATTTCGGTGACATTTTCATTTGTTATGGATCAATTTTCAAAAAGTGAATGTTTTGGACCAAATTCGTATTTTAATCACATGTTTAGGACCAAAATTGATTTTTAGTCTTTCATAATTTATGTAAATTTATGCCAATTATTATTTTTACCTTTGTAATTAAACTTCCTTCGTATACAAGATTTAACAAGTAGATACACGGATAAAGCGCGACTCCTACTTTAAAGTGGAAGGGGAATGAATTAACTGAATCACACCAGAAAGAGGGAGACTTGGAGAATATGCAAATATAAAACAATATATTCATGATAGGAACTTTTAAAAGAAATCTATGAATGCCAAAATTCTAAATCATGCCTAATAAGTAACATGCAGTTATGGCATGAGATTGTTACAAAATGAAAACTGTTATAGACAACTACTATACTTAAGAGTTAGTTACCAAAGATAAACAAAACATAAATGAACCTCATTTTATCTCTAATGAAACTGAATGATTAGATTTCAAGATCAACTCTCTAGTCTACCATGATGGGTGCATGTACAGGTAAAAACTTCAAAGTGAGTAACAGCAAGTTTTCCAATTGAAGTATAGGCAAGCGTTTAAACCAGGAACGGCAAAGACAATAAAAACTCTGCAAAAATGGCAAAACTTGTCATGTTCCCAGGTGAAACATAAAAGGTGAATCACACTGCTAATCAGTTCAGACTGTTGGATGATCAAAATATGTGGCATCCCAAGAGCTGTAAAATCAGGAAACATATAAAGTTCCATGGCGATACAAGGCAAGGATGGCTGAACTAAGCACACTCCAAACAAAGATAATCCACCAAGCCATGAAGAACGCAACTTCTTTCACCCAAGCTGAGTAAGTTTAAAGTTATGAACCCCCGGGGTACCTTTAAGGAATCCATCATCGAGTTGAGACAAGCCAAACAGAAGAAGTATCATCATGGCAGGCACAAAGAATTGCACAACTGCTAGGCATAGGTAGTGGTTGTGAAGAAAGACCTTCGCCCTGCTATATTCCAAGTCCGGACTTTGCTGGCGTGCAGTCTTTGGTACCAGCACAGCACAGCTTCGTTTAGGAACAACTGTATGTTAGGCCTCAAGGTTAAAAACCTGCAGCATTCCTGAACCAAACAAACACCAGCTCCTCACATTGTCAAAACTCGATCTTGGCATACCAAGACGGCCAGCTATTTCAATGACCTCTCTCCTATTAGTAGCCATTTGTGATCTATTCGCGCCACCATTAATGAGGAGGTCAGCAAAAGGGCTAATCCAAAGCAATGAAGTGAAGACAGTCACTATGTAACTAGCATAAAGAAGTGTTCTTGACAACCATCCGCACGAAAATTATCGACAAATTAGAGCGGATTTGATCGGTCCCGAGCCAAAAAGCCCGTGCATATCTCAAAGCAGGAATGTAGAGATAACCCACAGTAGATCCCATGGAAACAGCAAGAAAAAATTTACCTAAACCATCCAATGATTTAAAGCTAAAATCAAGAATCCAATCAGGAAGAACCCCAAAAGCAATAATCAACCCCAACAGAAACCCCAAAAACCCCACACACGAAGCTCAATTGCCTCCTCAGACCTCTTCGATGCGGACCTCTGAAATCCGACCCTAATGATCAAGATAAACAATCTTGAAACGCCCACGAGCCCTAACAAAAGAGGTATTATTGTCCCACTTTTCACCAATCCAGAATCGGTATCAACCCTTAAGAATGTATGAAGCGAGAGAGACAGAAACCCAATAACGGAGAAATTAAAAGCTGTGTAAAAATCGCCAAAATAAATTCTGGATTGGAGGTGACCTTCAGTGAGTTTGAGTCTAAAGATCTGAGCTTTATTCTCGTCGAACTCGAAGTTTGTCCTTGGATTTCTTTCTGGGCTTGGGGTGTTCGGAGTCGGCGGCGCCTGGCCTCCTGATTGCCGCTCGGATTCCGCTAGATGTGGTGGCGTTGGGATTGACAATCGTCTGGGTGAATGTAAGTGTGGAGGCCATGAAGAAATAAAGCAGGGATCTTGAGAAGGGAGAGGATGAGCGTGAGGGATATTGCAAAGGCTGCGTGCACAATGAGATTGCTTGTTGAGAATATCTCTGTTGTAAGCTTCATGGAGTTCACGCACCTCTCAGTTTGATGGATTCTGATATGAAGAAGTCAAACTTGAAGATCACACAATTTGCCTTAATTTCAACCCCTGGGCTTTTCCTACATCTATTATGACTATGGTTCAGTTTTTTTTTTTTTTAATTTGTTCTCTATTCTAGATGATGCGTAAAGTTTACTCTCTGGACAAAGTTGTCAATTGTCATCATAATCGCTTTAAATTTCATTTTGCTCATTTCTTTATTTGAAGAAACTAGGGCACATCAAAAATTTGTTATGGAAAAAAAATGGTTTTCCTTCCATGATTACGTAGTCGAATCGAGCTAAGTAAAAGTGAATTTTCAGTTTTAGAAGTACAAAATATCATTTTCATTCACCACTTTTTGAGTTGAAAAAATTTCTAAAACCACTGAAGAAACATAAACAACAACACTCATTTGTAATGGCAATGATAATAGATTCGGCATGCTTTAAAGATTAGAGGCATTCGAATAGAGGTTGTTCAGCAGATTTCCCTCATCACCCCCACCCACAATAAAAATAGAAAAATAGAAGAATAGGACATATTCAGATATTCAATTTCATATTTTTAACGCTACATCAATAACACAATCTTTGTTGCTGTAGATCAAACATTGAGCTTAACGAACAGATTAAGATTACACACAAAGTATCAGCCAACATTTCATTCCAGTACAGGTTAAAAGATTTTGCTTGGAAAACTAAACGCTGAATGAAGTGGCCATGTTACAAGTTGCTAAACAGAATGTATCAGTTTCAAAGTACCAGCAAGTATCAAAAGCAGATATTAAGATCCATTTGCAGGTCGAGAAGATTCCTGAATATCAATGTCTTTGACACCAGCAGTTATTGAGGTTTCATCGTCAGATGCTTCTTCCAGTTGGGATCCATTCGACGCAGCTCTTTAATTTTGAGAAACTCGTCATAGTGATCTTTCCGATGCTCCTTAAAGCTCCTGTGCCTCTCCGAATCAGAATCTGATAGGCCAAAGTAGTTTTTGAATTAGTCATCTAGTGTAAAAACAAAACAAAAGAAAAGGAAAGTAAAGCATCAGATATTGCAATAATACAATGAAACACCGAAGGCTGCTAAAAGGAGGCATGAAAATCAACAAAGGACTGTTTAGCAATACTTTTCTAAGTTTCAACAGAGTCAGAACATTTATAACCATTTTTAACAACTACTACTATTACAATTCTAAAAGCAATCGAAGTCTATGCCACCTAAATGTTCGAATCCCTAAAACCTAATCTGGTTTAAAGAACACACGATTAAGTGATGATACATGCTATACCATCTAGGAAACATGAGTGCATAGTTGAACTAGAAATAAAGGCAAAAGACAGACCTTCTTCATCTTGATCCATTGCATCTGCATCATCATCAGATGATGTCCAGCCTGAGTGATGTGAGCCAGTTTTACTAGAGGAGCCTACATCATTAAATGAAGATGATGTCGCTAGTATATTCAATGCATCTTCAAAATGATCCCCGAAACCTCCTCTTCTCGAAGGAGATGATGAATCTGCAACAGTAGGATTGTAGGAACCAGTTATAAGCCAACATACACCATATACAAACCACTTGAGCTATGTGGTTCAGGAATCTTTAGTTATTTACATTGCAAATCTGACACAATACAAGAATTTCATTCAGCGGATTAACAGCATATGCAATACTGCCTTCAATTTTAACATTTGTAAAGTTGCAACTAAGAAATTATCCATGTATTTCCAATTTAGTCTTGGGACCTATATACTTTAATAATTACAACTGAAACTGTATATACATACCACCATCATCTTCATCGTCAATCATGGGATGGTACGGTGTCTTGGTTCAGTTATTTTCTGCCTGACAGGTTTGTTTGCCTCAATTTCAGCTAAATTATCTTCATTCCATTTCACTCGTGACCTAGAACCAGAAACAAAATGGCCAGCATTTAGCACAAATGGATGATACCAAACATTTTTAATATTCAATAACCTACATTCATGTAGCTAAAGGGGTCATGACACAGTCACAAGAAGGATAATAACTACCACAGTACTGCTATATACATACAACATGTTAGCAAGTACAATTTAACAAATCACTAGAGCAATCACATCTCATTATTTACAATCTGGATATCTCATTTCACCCCTTAAAAAAAGTTCCGTGTATCATGACAGGTCAAAATTGAAAAGAAAAACCATTTTACTTCAAAACAACAAAAGTCAGTCACAAAATCCAAAACCAATATACATGATGCAATAGAGTATTATGACAAGCAAACAATCAGAACAAATAAGATACGATACAATAGCAATTTGCTAAGGGAACTATATTCTTGATTGTCAACTTGATAAATAGTCCCAAATCATACTCTGCAGCTCACTGATAACTCAGATAACGGAACAGAAACAACTTAACACTTAGTAGCAACTTATCTCATGAAGCAAAAACAGAACATATAGCTCATGAAGCACCTTCTGATAGTACATATTCATACAAAGAGATGTAGAGATTAACAATTTAGGCATACTATCAACATTCCATGAGATCATTTTCGGCCAACTATTCTCGGACGAAACTCTGAGTGTTATGATTAAAATTTCCCCAAACGAAATAAAAACGGAACAAAAACAAACTAGAACAAAAAATCAATGCCCAACTCTTACATTTCATATTCCATGTTAAATAAACTGTTACTGTTAAATTCTCTAAATTCTGTCTCACATCGACTTGGTGAAGATCCAATCTAATCTATATAAGTGTGGATAACCCTCCCCCTTATGAGGCCTTTTAAGGGGTGAGTGGCCCATTTCTAATATGGTATCAGAGCGGGCCCAAGTCGATGATGGTTTTCTCTTTATCTCTTATCTACCTCACGAGTGGAAGACCGATGTCCTTTCCGGCCCACATCGATGATGGTTTCTCTTGCATTGCCTACCCACGTGATGGAAGACCGATGTCCTTTCCGGCCCACACGTGAGGGGCGTGTTAAATTCTCTAAATTCTGTCCCACATCGACTTGGTGAAGATCCAATCTAATCTATATAAGTGTGGATAACCCTCCCCCTTATGACCCCTAAGATCCAATCTAATCTATATAAGTGTGGATAACTCTCCCCCTTATGACCCCTTGAGTGTCCCATTTCTAATAGTTACTAAAAAAGGGATAACTTAGAAATTAAAATCATTCAAGACCTCCATGCCTAAAAACGACGCTCTACCGTAAGAACGAGGTCAAAACCAATCATTTTGACAGTGTAAATCTACAGATGCTGAAACAGAAATCAATTGAGAAAGAAAATAAGACTTTCATACATTTGATGACCTTTTGGGTTCCTTCCAATATGCTATGCTATGCTGCGCTGCGAAATGGAAGCAAAATTATGAGTCTTCCCTCTTCGTTTTGCAGTTCGGATTCAGGAAACGGGAATTTATTTCCTGCCTACACAATGACAAATATACCCCTTAATACGCCGATAGAAAAGTCATATGTCGGCCGGGTTGAATGAATCGGACTATCCATATTCCATTCTAAACCCATTCGATAAGATTCGGGTAAATTTCCCTTCAAAAAACGTGTAGTTGTTTCATAAGAGTGTCCACAATGGGGGAGCCGCGGCCTGCGGCTCGGTGCGTGGCCCCCCATTGCAGAGAGCCGAGAGCTGGGGTGCAGGGCCGAGAGCCGAGGGCGGGCCGCGGCCGTAGCCTTCACGCGGCTGAGCCGTGTGAGTCGCGGCCCTCCATTGCATCGAGCCGCGTTTCGCGGCTGAGCCGTCGATTATAATTTTTTTTATTATTTCGATTTTTTTTTATAAATATACACTCTCATTTCCATTTTTTCACTTCTTTCTACACTTCCAATCCCTTCATTTACACTTCCAAACACTACAAAAAATGCAAGGTGGAAATGGTAATTCCCCGGGGTATGGAGACTCGGGATACGACAACTTCCCCAATCAGACGTGGAGTCCGCAATCGCCCCAATTCCGGGTCCAGCCATCCCAGCAGAGGAACTTGGTTCGCCAACCATCGGGGTTTGGTGACTACCGCCCGAATATGGACGCGATCAACAACTCGTCCCAGCACTTCCAATCCTCCCAATTCCAATACTCCATGTCTCCTCTGTCTGAATCTGATAGATACACATGGGAACAGTTGATGGGTACACCAGAGACCCCGACATCCGGTAGTGTGGAGATGGAGGCCCCCACCGGGGGCCGCCGAACCGGCGGTGGTGGGGGAAAAGGCTGCGGTGGGAGGCGAGGCGGCGGCGGCGGTGGCGGTGGCGGTGGGAGGCGAGGTGGCAGAGAGCATGGGCCCACCGGCGGCGGGCGAGGCGGAGACGGAGAGCCGGAAACCGGCGGTGGCCGAGGCGGTGGTGATCGGCGGGGCGAGAAGTACAACGACGGCGAATCCCTCGCTGTTGCGCGGGCTTGGGAGGCGGTCACGACGAATCCGGTCATCGGCACGGATCAGACCGACAATTGCTTCTGGAGGCGCGTCCTGACGGTGTACAACGGCTTCAAACCAGAAGGCATTGCCGGACGTGATGAAGGCCAGATCCGGAAGAAGTTCGGCCGGATCAGTAGAGCTGTGAAGAGGTTCAGGAACATTTACGAGAAACAGCTCCAGAATGGCGAAAGCGGCCGCAGCGAAGCCGACGTACGGGCGTTATCGTATCAGTTGTTTAATACTGAAAGTTGGCCCAAGTTCACTTACTGGAATGAATACATGCTTCTCCGAGACTCCCCCTCAATTCAAGGCGATCTGCGATGATGAGACCGGTCCTACTGGGAAGCGGACAAAAATCGGGCCTGGCGGCACCTACAGCAGTGGTACCGACTCACGTGCATTCAACCTGAATGACAATGTGAGGGATGAGCCCCCCTTGACAATGTCGAGGTGCCAGCGCCCGCAGGGCCAACAAGCCGCCATCCGGGAAGCTAGATCCACTTCCCAAGTCTCTCGGGCGAGCGCGGCGACACCGCGCCATTCACCACCGACCGAGGCGTTGACTCAAACACTGGAGGTGCAGATGATGAAGCAACTCCAGGATAACTTGTGCTTGTACGAGAAGTCGACGGACCCTATCACCAAGATGATGTACTACGACCTCATTCTTAGGTTGAGGTCGAAGTTGGGCTTCTCCGCTGGGTCGGCGACGGGCGAAGCAAGCGGCAGTGGGGCCGATGTTGGCGGCGGTGGAGGAGGTGAAGAAGATGTGCCGGATTCCGATGACGCCACCGAGTAGGAAGCGGTGGCGTTTTTTTCTTTTTATGTTGTGTTTTTTAAAAAATTTCGTTGTAGAATTTTCCCCTATCAAAAGTACGACGCAAATTTATCTATAATTCGTAACTTTATTAAATTATGTTTGTTTCCCAAATTATTAGTCTACTAAAATTTAATATAGTTAAATTAAAAAATAACATTATTAAAAAAAGAAAATAAATTAAATTTTATTTTTAGAGGACCACATTTGGTGGCCCTTGTTATTTTTGTTATAATTTTGACGTTTACCATTGCGGAGGGCCACATAAGAGCCACGAATAGTGGCCGGGCCACATTTGGTGGCCTTCAAGAGCCACCATTGTGGACACTCTAAGAATATTAAAAATTGTTGGAGTTATTACTGTGGTTATTTTTTTCCTTATTATTGTGGTTGTTTTTTTGCTTTGTTCTGATGAAAATTTCTCATGACGACTTAATTAAAACTATTGAGTTATATGTTAAATTTTCCACGTAACATAATCGATAAAATTATAAAGAACTCTTTTGGGTATGAGCAACCTTAAATTCGATGCCTACAAATTAGCACAGAGAATAGTTAATAGACATGTCGATGGACCATGATAATTATTACTAAAAAATAATTATAAAGAACATGTATCAAACAAGCCATAAAAAATTGATTGGATTTTAGCGGTAATCTTGACACTGTTATTCTTGTAGTAGTAAAAAATAAAGTGAATGAAAATTTAGGATAATGTATAAATTAATCCTACTTAATTACAATAATTTTCTTTATAATTTCCTGTTTTTTCTTCTTCTGAACGTATAGTTTATTTTTCGGAACGATTGAACAAACAATGCAATCGATTGGGCTGCCATCACAAATATTGATACACAAATCTCGCCTCGCCTCGCCTCGCCTCGCCTCATTCAAACCATTTTTCTACGCTTAAACTACCGACACATTTGGGAGCTACTTCCATTCCTTCATTCTTTAACAATTAACAACCGAAGGTACGAATTCCTATCACCTAACGCATTTCTTTTTCAAATTATACGGATTTGTGTGTTTTGATTTCTGTTGCATTGCCACTTGTTTCTTTATCCCCGATTATTCGACCGTTCATTTGTTTTTTCTAGACCTGTATAATGTCTTTGAATGCTGGATCGTTTCAGTGTGTTTTAGGATTATTTCAGTTGAATCTAATTGATCAATATGCTGGCGGTGTGCTGTTACTTTCCTTTCTTTATGTTCGAGTTATCAGATGAAATTTGGGTTTCTTACAGTTTTTCACTGGTGATCACTGAACTAAAGCAGTAATGGGGTTTGAAATTAAATATTGGGTTTATGAATTGAATTTTAAGCTCTTTCAGTGGAGACTCATTCTCGGAGTGTTTTCTGACTCGGCATTTCACTCTGCGTCTCCTTAAGAGCCTATCATTACTATCAACATTTACTTGTGCATTTGATGAAGAATTATCGGGGACCAAAGCCAATGCAAGCTATATGGAATGCAACATGTTTGTGGCGTACTCTTTTTAGCTAAGAGGTGACCTGGCAATTCAGACTGTAGTCATGGCAATGTAAAAATCAGACTATCTGATGCATTTGGTCGAGCTTTATAGTCATCCATAAGAATAAGTTGTTTTTATTTGGTTGGGGTGTGGTATAGTTGTTGTTACCTTACCTTTATTACATTTTTTATCTTTGTTTGCAATGTTGCCTATTTTTTGGATCATATAATAAGTTTCACCCTACATGCTCAACATCTATCCATTTAATTGCAGGGACTTTTTTTTATTCTTTTTGTTGCAGTCTGTTACTGTTGCAAGATATTAGCTTCCTAGTTATTTTCATAAACTTCGTAGAAGATATAACTGGAGAACCGGAACAGTCTGAGTGATGTTTTCATTATTTTATGGACTCTGGAGTACATGTTCACCAAGATGTTCACCAAGATGGAGCTTCATGTTCTTATTCTTGGAATTGACAAAGCTGGCAAAACAGTGAATCGCTAAACAACATTCTGTGTTTTGCTATATTTATTTGTTCCTCATGACTTCTGTTTCTTAGACATTACTGGAGAAAGTGAAGTCGCAGTATTCAAACTTGGAAGGCCTTCCGCCTGAACGAATTGTTCCAACGGTGGGGCTCAATATTGGTCGTGTTGAAGCGTCAAACACAAAACTCGTTTTCTGGGACCTGGGAGGTCAGGTTTGAAATGCACTCTAGCTTTCTGCATTAATCAACGATATAATTATGTTAGTTCCATTTTTCCCTGGCAGCATCATTCTAATCGTTGCATCATCAAACTTATCAAAGTTTGATAAATAATTCTTAACAAGTGTGTTGAGAGGGGAGTGCCCTTTTCCCCATGCGTAGTTGGTATTCCCTTCAAATAAGCTCCGTCCTTCCTTAAGAATAAGGAGGAAGTTTCTACCCAGTTGAGCACACGTTCACTTTGATTATGGGTCAGGCGCAATTCTTTTAAGCGGAAAGGGGATTAAATAACTTCTAATGACTACTATTTCTTTTCAGCAGGCCTCTTAAGGGCTTGATTTTTGTTTCCTTTTCTGTTTGAGAAAATTTTGACTGATTAGATACTTACCATGTTTCACCAGCCTGGTCTTCGCTCCATTTGGGAAAAATATTATGAAGAGGCACATGCTGTAGTTTATGTAATTGATGCTGCTTGTCCATCCCGTTTCTTCATTATGTGTAACATTGTATTCAAAAGGCATTAAAATTTGAATTTGGTTTGCAGAAAAGGTTCTTCGGCATGAGGATTTGCAAGGAGCTCCACTTCTGATATTAGCAAATAAGCAGGTAAACATCTAGTCCTGTGCTAGAAGGGATGTTCTTGACAATGAAAAAAAGTACTATCAAATACTACTTCATTTCATGGTTTTATACTTCTAGATCTTGTTAAGTACTCTTCAACTGAGGTCATGAAATAATGGTCACGGATAACCTCACAAGACCATCTGCGTAATCCTGAATGTTATACTATCACAAAACAAATATTGAGGGGCCCTCTTAAGATATGAAGTAAATAAAAATGTTGAAAAGAAATATCTCTAGTAACTTATTAGATTGTAAACTGCAGGATCTCAAAGATGTTGTACATGCTGATGAACTTGCTCGATATCTGGACCTAAAAAATTGAACGAAAGAGTTTATGCATTTCAAGCAGTTTCAGCAACTGATGGGTAAACACATTCTTTTTCTTATACTTAGTAGGAGAGCAACTGAAGTGGAATCAGTTCAAATATGGACACGACAATTTCTGGGTGTGACTGCAGGCTTGGGATCAAAGAAAGTGTAAAGTGGCTAGTAGATGCTATGGAAGCGAGAGAACAGATACATTGAGAATTCGTGCTGGATCAAGTGTTGTCTAGAATCGATAGTGCTATAGCAACCTTATAATAGAGTTATATACTAGTATTACACATTGTCATATGCATATCATGGGTTTGGCATTGAACCGACATCAATTCTATAGTTTTTTCATGGCAAAGTGGCTGCTGTTCTTTTTTTATAAACCTGCATTTCACTTCAAGTTATATTATCATTATGTGACTTTGTGATAGTAATGTTTAAGAACACTGAAATTCTTCAAAAAATCGTTCTGGAGTCTGGACCATGTAATCTGAAGTATAATTCAGATTATCCAGATAGATTTACAAAATCAGGAATTCTAGCCAGCTGCTGCAGAAAGTCGCTAGAATGACTAAATATTTCAAGTAATTTTAGACAAGGGCATCAAAACAGACGATCTATCTAAACCTAGAAACTTGCTACAAACATTTTCATTTTGTAATACAGTGGTTGGAATTGTCATTTGGTAGTGGTTCCTGATGTGAGCTAAGAAGCTGCTGGAATGCATTCTGAAAATGGGAGCCATCCTCCACTGGGATTTCATTGGTAAGCATCTTCACTGCGAACTCAAAACAAGGATCGGCCCAGATATCACTGAAAGGAAGCGCGCAGGAGGAAGCTGAAGCTTGGATGGGGGACACCTCATTCATCTTGTTCACATCTTCTATCGGGATTGCACCGGTGAGAGTTTTGATTGCAAACTCGATGCATGGATCCATAACTAAATCATTCAGTGAAGACTTGAGCTTCTTTTCATCACACTCATGCTCTTCAGTAGATGAAACATCTTCCAGTGGCAAATTGGTGGAAGCTTCTTCATGCTTCTTCATCTCTGTACTACCTGACAGCTCAGATTTGCCGATAGTCTCAACATCTAATGGTGGATCTGCTTCGACCCGAGCAAGCCGTTTTGAACTTCTGCGAGGCAGCTCATTCATCCATTTGCTGTTTTTCTTTCTCTTCTTCAGGGATGCTGCCTTTTCCTCATCTTCTGCCACAGAATCATTTTCTTTTTCTATTTGCGCAGAAGCATCTGTATGTGATGGATCAATGCATTCACCTTCTGCGCCACCACAAACAATCTTTACTATCAGAATTATCACTTGGAATATCACATGTAAATGTGAGTCATAATAAGCAGATACTATATGCAAGAAACAAGCTGTACCTGACTTTACCGTGTCTCTCCTGGTCTTGCCACCCTTGATCGATCCCGAAGGTAATAATCTTTCTTTGACACTCTTTTTCATGTCTACCTACACATTGCAAGAGTGGGAAACTATTCCTAAGTATATATGGATTCACGTTGTTGGGACAAGAACACAAGGTTTCTAGTTTCTACCTTATTCCGCAGCCTGAGTTTGAGATCTTTCTCAGCATTCTTAAGATACCGAAACACCTCAGGCTTGGACTTGAATCTGTGGTCATTTGATGGACTCACATAATACTAGCCATGTATACAGAATAATCAAAACCAGTTTCAAAAAACAGTATTCCGCCACAAATAGTTAGAAGGAATAAAGATTGAGGCTTTTTTTAGTGGTGTCATGGATTGTTGCAAATAGAAGATCGAGTCTCAAGATCTCATACTCAAATGTAATACAGCAAAAGACTGAATCTTGATTTATCAGACTTTAATTACCAAAACAAGTGCTTCTCAACATACTATCTAACAAAAAAATAATCAAAATAATCACGTTGACAGATGAGCTGCTCTTCCCAGTTGCCACTTCACTAAATCAAACTGCATGTACTAACTAATAGCTATGAACTCATCAGACATGTCTTACACCGAGGTAAACAGCCACTAAAATCGCATTTTAGAAATAAAAAAGTTATGAAATTGAAATAATGTACTTAGTAACTAAATTACCCTATCTTTTCTTCCAGAGCTCCGAACTCTCACACAAACTTTCCAGTCCACCGGCAGCCACTCCGGGCGTTCACCATCCATTTCACAATTTTGCACTATTTTCAACTTCTTCCTCTGGGACAAACACTGACTCCCCCCAAAAAAGAGAACTTTTTTTTCTGGGAATAGGAAACAGTCTCTTCTTCTTCTTCTTCTTCTTCTCTCACATGATTTCATATGATAGCGTGAGTTGTAATCTTTGAAGAAAGGTAAAGCTGGGAAATTACTAGAAAAAAAAAGGTGTGAAGTGTGAGCAGAGTGGTTTAATTGGAGGGTCGAAAGCGGACAAATCGCATTCACGACCACTCTGTGGGCTTGCACTGCAAGAGAAACACCAAGTTGGATCTTTCACCAGGGATTCAATCAATTCTACAAAAATACCGAATTACTCTTCCTTTCCAGCATTTTTTTATTTGCCCCCCTTTTTTTTGTTCTTTTTTATTTGAATCCACTCTGACCGAAACCAACATCACCACATGTCACACGCCCTCCCGCCAAAGAGACTAGAGAGAGAGAGATGGGATCCAATGGAAGATGCTTTTTTGTGATATACAAGGATGTACGCTATAAGCCGGACACTTCCAATAGTCCCGCCACTTTTTTTATCCATAACTCCAGTTTATTTGTCCGCGCCCACAAATAAAAGTGTCTGCAGCTATAAGCCGGACACTTCTAATAGCCTCGCCATTTTTTTAGCCACTTTTCATTTTATTTCATTTTTCGCTTATTTTAAATCAATTGTAATTAAAATTATCGGAATGTAAATAATTAGAAACCGAGGTAATACTGAAATGTAAAAAAATATTTAGACCAAATATTCGTTGTATTATGGAACCGGGAAAATTATACAACGAACATTTTAAAAAATACAAACAAAAACACCGCCACCGTCTACTCGGTGGCGGAATCGGATTCCTCCTTCTCTTCGGCCACGGATGGCTAAGCGCGTCCAGGTTGTCTGTAATCTCCAAACGCCGAACGACCAAATTCCTCTGAAAAGAGGCCTGACCTCGAAATTGGGTCTGTTGCCACGGCGGGGGCGTGAGACCACGTGTGGCCTGGAGGGGGCGTGAGACTCGACCTCCAAGGCTGAGATGGAGGAGGAGTTGGACTCGAACCCCACAGCTGGGAATGATAGCCGCCATATCCGTCATATCCCAATTCGTCAGTTCCGGGTGATTCGTCGTCTCCACAGTGCATTTTTAGAGAGTGAAAAAGTAAAGAGTGAATTAATGGAGAGAGTGTGAAATGGGTGGTGGATGAGTGATATTTATAATAAAATTTTCGAAAATAATAATAATAAAAAAAATGGCCGGACGCTGCCGGCGCGCCGATGACCGGCGCACTATAGGCGCGGCGAGGCACGCCCAGCGCGTCCTCGCCCCCTTCTCGCCGAATGGCCGTCCGCCCCAAAAAATGCGTCCGCCTCGGGGCGGACGCTTCCTACACTATAGCGCGGCGCGGCGACAACGGATTGGGGGCGGACGGCGCGCTGCCCCAATAGTGGATACCCTAACAGGAAAAAGCTCAAATTTTACAGTACTTTGAGTAGAGTAGGCCGCCAGTAAATTCTTGTCTTATTCATGTACTACTCAATATGTTAAATTATAGGCTTGTAATTTGCGGGTGTTCAACGCAATATCAAAGCTATTCCAGTGTTTTCAAACAATAAACAAAAATTGATCTTTAGCATAACCCTTTAATTCTTTTTCTCCGGCTAATCATTTGTTTTTGACAACATGAGGAACAGCATATTTTGACGTGAACCCCTTTGTAGAAGCTTGATTTCTTCACGATATTCACGTTACTGAAGTAAAGAAAACAAGAAAAAACCATTTGAATTAAATAGTGGCATATAATATGCCTGTTAATTTACATCACATAGAATTTGAAAGGTGTAACATTCATGTATATGTATTTCATAAACTATTACACATCATCAGAATATAAATGATTCTTCACAATCCAAAGAATTCAACAAACAGCTCTCGGTATTTATTTCAGAATTCTACTGCAACAGTATCCAATCTATTGAATGAAATAACGAAAGGGAAAAAAATCTGTATCATATTTAGGCTATATATGTCTTCAATATTCAGATATAGAAAAAGACAGAGAGCTATCTTGGATCAGTTGTGAAGCGGGTTCGGACCACACGGGACGAGCCTCCGCGACACCACGTGTAGCTTGTTGGTCTCGGCTGTGTACCGAGGAACAACGGAGAAGTGTCGAAGAAAAGTGGAATAAAAGTTTGCCCTCACTCTTGCTTCATTTGCAGCATGGTTGATGTGTCTGCAACTGGTAACATGGAGCTCTGCTGAAACAATCATGAATATGAGAAACAAGAATGAACTAGTTTGGATTCTCATATCCGAATTATTTTTTTTAAAAGAAAGAAGATCCTTAACTAAAGCAAGATGAATTGCAAATGTGTTTTGTAGAGCTACTTATAGCAAAAGAAGCAACCATATATGTAGAGCTACATATATGAAGAAAGTCAGAGGCAGGGATGAGAAGCAACGTCTCTACGCGTGCCAGTGTTGCTCAAGAAAACAATGGTTTCACGTCGTGAACTGTTAATAAAATAATTAGTAGTTGACTTTGTGTTTTTCCACATTATGTATTGCTTTGGAAAATTATTATTATTTGAATTCCTCTGTTAAGGTCTTCTCTCCTCAACAACAGCCGATCACTCGTCTCGGCGTCAACTGTCCTCTCCGGCGCCCTGCTTCAGGGTCGGCGGCTTCCAAGATTGACTGTGCGCGGGGAGCGTTCCCGTCGGGCAGTCAAGTTCCCAGGGTTTTCACAAGATATCAACGAGTTATTGGGCAAAAGATATTTTTCATTCATATCAGATAATGAACAAAATAGCCCTATTTATAATCTACGGACCCTAGGTTTGGTTCGACCTAATCCTAAACATCGGGAAAGAACCAACAAGGAAACCCGACGGAGCTTATAATTACGCTCGACTCAATTAAAAATTAAAAAGAAAATCTTCCAAAAATAAAAAGAACTAAGGTTCGACTACTCCTTAAAATAAAAGTAACATAAATATGGAAATAACTATTTGGTGACGAAGTTGTCAAATCTACTCGGAGCTTTCACATTCCTCGTCGGTTTAGACTTCGCGATGGACGCCTCTTCTCGAGCTTCCGTTACCCACGTATCCGCTTCACTCCTCATCGCATGTTCCTCGTCCTGCTCTTCCGGAGGTTGCGGTTCAGTTGGGATCGTATCAACCCCCCCTCCATAGCTACATCCTTGTCCTCAAGGAGGATATTTGGAAACTTACGTTGAATCACCTCCAAAGGCTCCCATGACGGAGACTCCGTTCCATCCGACCATCGAACTAACGCGTGCTCCCTTGGCTGATCCCCAGTCCAGAGCATTCTCCTCTCCAGCACACGAACCGGATACACCACAGGTCGATCGCCGATAAATTCCGACGGTAAGTCGCCCCGAAGTTCCACTGAGTCACCAGAAACAAACGGTCGAAGTAGGCTAACGTGGAACACGTTATGGATTCCGCTCCCCTCCGGGAGTTGCAGCCTGTAAGCCACCTGGCTGATTCGTTCGATCACGTCAAATGGCCCATAATATCGTCGCGCCAACTTGGCCGACAACGGACGGGCGATCGAATGTTGACGATAAGGCTGGAGTTTGAGCAACACCTTATCCCCCACCGAAAACTCCACGTTTCGACGACGTTTATTCACCGAATCTCGCATCGAAATGCTCGTTTTGTAAGTCCACGGTCGAATACTTGGGCCATTTAATCAGTGCGGGTCTCATGAAGGCCGATCCGAGCAAAATTGCTTCCATGACCGCCTGGCCTACACCAAAGTCGGTTAAGCAGCTTCGGGGTTTCTTGGGTTTGACGGGGTACTACCGTCGTTTTATTACAGGATACGTTATGATTCTCGATCGCTCCCCGTATCAATTAAAATACACACTTCCCGATCCTGTATTGACCCTATCACTTTCAGAGGTCGTGAGCGACGGCCTCCATACATAGCGTGTACGTGTGCTACCTCCATGTCTGCCAAATCCTCCGTCATATCCTTCTCCAAATCGCCGTCATCCACATCGTCCGAATCGTCGGCATAACAAAGTAAACGCTGCTTGCAAACGTGTCCAATGACCCATTTATCCGGACAATAGTAGCAGAGACCCATCTTCGCGCGCTCTGCCTTCTCTGCCTGGGACACCCGGACCTGCGGTTGTCGCGAGGGGGTCGCAACACGTCCCTGAGCCGGCTGTTGAGTCTGGCCAAGGATGTTCTGGGTCGGCGGATGGCTCGAAACCGGGCCTGCCTGAATGCGAGTCTCTCGGGCTTGCCACGGGCGACGAGAATTCTGCTGATGCTGCTGGCGGTCGCCGTGGGAGTCGGCCAGTTCCAATGTCAAAGCCATCGCCGCGGCTAGAGACGACGGCCGATGCAAGCGCAACCGTTCCTGCATATCCGGCTTTAATCCCGCCACGAACAGAGTGAATAGCTGTCTTTCCGGAATGCCCTGAACTCGGTTGAGATATTTCTCGAACGTATCGTGATACTCGACCACTGAACCTGTTTGCGTCAATTTTGCAATTAATCCAAAGCGATGACGGATGTCCTCCAAAAACTCCTGCCACGTGACAAATTCATTATTCGCGCAATAATTAAAGACCCACTCCGATGCCGGAGGGTCAAACAACATTACCGCATAGTGTAAGCGTTGTGCGTCTGGCATCATCAGATGGTTAAAATAATATTGGACCCTCGACACCCAATTTGTCGCGTCAGATCCATCAAATCGTGGTGCCGCCATCTTAACCCTTTCGGTCTTATCAAGCGATGCGTCTCGTGAATTAAAACGTTGAGGCGGATCCCAACATGAAGCTGGGCGGTCGAACGATTGATTAAAACCGTTGAATCTGGCGCGGCCAGAATCAAACCCCTATTGAGTCCCATTCACTGCCGTCCTGCCGTAACCCTCCTGGCGACCGGCGTTCTGGTGGCGAGACTTAGTCCCGCTGTCCCATGTTCGTTTTCCCCGAACATCCATCTCCTCATACTCCTCCCAATCGCCATGCCTCGATGGAGGTTCTATCTCGCACGTAAGGGCCGGCTCCAAATTCTCGAACCTACGATCCGTCTCGTCCCTCCACACGTCCAATTTATCGAAACGATCCAACAGCCGGTCCAGTTTAGCATTAATAGGGTCACCCTGCTGCACGTCGTCTCCCTGCCTTGTCTCCAATTCTAAGTCCTCGAACGGTGGGTGATTGAATCCTCCAGCCTCACGGCGAAACACCGGCTGACCACGTCGGAAAGGCCCCCACCCCGGCCTACCGCAGTTTTTATTGCGTCGCATTGAATTCAAGGTGAAAGCACCAGATGTTAAGGTCTTCTCTCCTCAACAACCGCCGATCACTCGTCTCGGCGTCAACTGTCCTCTCCGGCGCCCTGCTTCAGGGTCGGCGGCTTCCAAGATTGAATGTGCGCGGGGAGCGTTCCCGTCGGGCAGTCAAGTTCCCAGGGTTTTCACAAGATATCAACGAGTTATTGGGCAAAAGATATTTTTCATTCATATCAGATAATGAACAAAATAGCCCTATTTATAATCTACGGACCCTAGGTTTGGTTCGACCTAATCCTAAACATCGGGAAAGAACCAACAATAAAACCCCGACGGAGCTTATAATTACGCTCGATTCAATTAAAAATTAAAAAGAAAATCTTCCAAAAATAAAAAGAACTAAGGTTCGACTACTCCTTAAAATAAAAGAAACATAAATATGGAAATAACTATTTGGTGACGAAGTTGCCGAATCTACTAGGAGCTTTCACATTCCTCGTCGGTTTAGACTTCGCGATGGACGCCTCTTCTCGAGCTTCCGTTACCCGCGTATCCGCTTCACTCCTCATCGCCTGTTCCTCGTCCTGCTCTTCCGGAGGTTACGGTTCAGTCATCGCCTGTTCCTCGTCCTGCTCTTCCGGAGGTTGCGGTTCAGTTGGGATCATATCAACCTCACAAAGGAATATAGTGATCTAGTTCATGACATTGTAATTGGATGAGATTAAAGCTACTAAATGGGAATATAGATTGAGAAACACAGTAATTGATGTGTTGGGGTCAACTCTGTTGCAGGCGTGACCTAATTGTATATAGCCTACTAATCTAGACTCTTCCCACTCCCAGTGGCATTTTCTGTGCAAGTTTTGTGTGACTTTCTTTAACTATCCATTTGTCAATTCAGCTATGCAGTGACATTAATTCATTAAGTATTTAATTTTAGGAATTTGATTAATACTAGTATCAAATCACAGGGAATATTTGAAAAGCTAGCATAAACAAGTGGTTGACATTATACGGTTTCCTTGAACCGACAGGCCAAAGACATCTTTGTTTATCTTCTTCACCCTCACGTTTTACTTGGTCAGCTGATAATCTTGTATTCTTGATAGAATGTGTTGTACCACTGAATCTGGTACGGATATTGAAACAATATTAATTTAGTACTCCATAAATTAACTTGTTTATTGTCTTCAACTAAAAAAGATATGGAGCACCAGTTCCAGTTGTAAGACAACAGAATTAATTTGACCCTTAATAATAAAATGAAATGAATAACAAGCCAAAACCTGCAATCTCCGTATCTACATTTGTGTCTTCACAATGTACAAAGAAGAGCAAAAATTATTTTTAAAAAATGAAAAAAGGAACGAATTAGTGAAAGAAATCGTCCAAATAAAGACTCCTTGAAATTCCATGAAGGACGAAGTTGTTGGAGGAGAAGACGTCAGGCCTAGTAATCTGGACTCCATTAACAGCCAAATTTGGAGACATATTAGCAATCTGGAGATGAGAGGCAGGAAGCAATGTTGTGAGCGATGAATTCCCCACCGCCCTCAACTCCACATAACTATATCTCTGTCGCAGAATGTGAAGTCTCACGACTCTATCCAAGAACGGCGACGGCGAGGACAGAAACTCAAAATCCCCCGCCGCAAGCACGGTGACGGAGGAAAGATTCGCGTAATCTCTAAGAATCCCATCCACAACCGCCTTCAATCCGATCGCGAATGAAACAAATCCGTTGGAGCTCAAAACCCTAATTATCCCTTTCCACTCCACCGCCCCTTTCCCGGCGAGAGCGGTGGATAAGGCGCGGCACGCCGCCGCGGCTTCGAAGGGCGCGGAGACGCCGTGGACGGCGAGGGGGCCGTGGAGGAACATGTCAGGGTGGGAGACCAAGACGTGGTTGATGGTGAGGGAGGTGTAATTGGTGGAGTTGGTGATGGCGAGGGTGTCGTCGGCGGCGAGGGTTTGGAGGCAGAAACCGGGGGGTTTCTTGAGGAGGACGGACATGGGGAGGGTGGCGGGGACGGCGTGGTAGCGGAGGAGGTGGCGCATGGTGGAGGGCGGGAGGGAGAGGAGGGAGATGGCGGAGTCTTGGATGGCGAAGAGGGTGGTGTGGGGAGAGGAGAGGAAGAGCTCCGGAGAGATTCGGAGGAGGGTGGCGGTGATATGGAAGCCGCCGTGGAGGCGGAGGGCGAGGGAGGCGTTGAGGGCGAGGGCGAGGGCGAGGGCGTGGGGAGGGGGGAGGGGGTTGCTGGAGGGGTATCTAGCGGTGGAGATGGCCATAAAAGCGAGGGTGCAACACATGGCAAGGTAGAAAGGGGCGTGCCACCAGTGTGAACACGATGACTCTGCTGCTGCCATTGCCGATTTTCAACTGCATATATTTACTTCTTTATCTCTTCCATTTATATAACTCCAGTACTCTAGTTCGATGTCTGTCTTGCTCCATGCAAATTCTAACTTTCAATTTTTTCCATATTGTTATTATTTTTATTTATTAAGTAGTAACTAGTATTACTATAAATTTTATTTTTATAGTAAAAATTCTGAAAATACTGTAAATAAGTCCTACATCCCACTAAATCACTTCACTCTTATTTTATTTATAAATCAATATAAAAAACAAGTATCATATTCCACTAATCTTTTCAACCCATTACTCCAGTACTCTAGTTCGATGTCTGTCTTACTCCATGCAAATTCTAACTTTCAATTTTTTCCATATTGTTATTATTTTTATTTATTAAGTAGTAACTAGTATTACTATAAATTTTATTTTTATAGTAAAAATTCTGAAAATACTGTAAATAAGTCCTACATCCCACTAAATCACTTCACTCCTATTTTATTTATAAATCAATATAAAAAACAAGCCTCATATTCCACTAATCTTTTCAACCCATTACTTTTTTATATTTCTTAAAGCTCATGTCCACAACCATTATTTTTTATATTTCTTGAAGCTCTTGTCCACACTAAATATGACTCATATTGTGGAAGTTGGATAGATAAGGAATTAATTTAGAGGTGAAATGAAACACCACAAACGGAATCTGAATCTCATATCACTAAATACTCGTAGGCAACCTTTACTGCAAGTTTTAATTTTTTGCCTTTTAGCATTTCTAGCTTTTGCCTTTCGTATAAATCGCAGTGGAAAGATAAAAATGGATGGTAATTATATCCAAAAGATTGAAACCTAAACAGTTGAATGAAATGGCGTATAAAACCCAACTCCATAAGCTTCATGTCATTATTAGGCCAAAAAAATAGACAAGTTGTGATCTACAAGGCCTGTCATAAGATAGAAATGATGTAAACAAGGGTAAAGTATACTATCATTCAACCCTATTTGCATTAACATATTGATAATATTTCACACCTTTTTCTCGACATCAACATCAGCAGCAGCAGTTGTGGTTTCCTCTGTTTCCTTAGGAGCAGCAGTCTCTGATGGACCATCTTCAGCAGGTTTAGCAACATGACCCTCGGCAGCATCTTCTACCGGTTTAGCAGCATCACTTGGAGAAGCATCGGTTGCTTCACTTGGGGTGGGACCATCAGTTACTGGCACGGTTGTCTTGACAGTTCCCACCTTCACATATTTGCTCATGAACTTGTATTCCCAATCTTGCAGAGCTTCCATCTCAAACACGCCCAGCCCAGTAAGATCACCATTCAGGTCTTTATCCTCGAAGGACATTTTTGCAAGAGCTCTACTAGCATCCTTTCCCGCAAACAAAGCATAAGGTCCACCGGGTCCATAAAACATCCTGCAACCATAGAATGATCCCAACTACACAAATTAAGCCTTTGGCACGTTCATACATCTATGATCTATATTAATTAAGCTTGTTCTTATAGGGATCTATAGCTTGACTTCCAACTTCCCAAAGAAGAAGCACTGGATTGATACAACATGTAAAAGGATCACCATTCAGGTCTTTATCCTCGAAGCGACAGCAATGTTGGCTTACCAGTGTTTGCTGACCTCAATTGTTAATCATGACACATAGCATCTACTCTACTTATGTAAAGGATCACTCAGTGTGTGCAAAGTTCCAAAGTAAGTAAGTCTTACTCAACAATCATATGTGAATTTTAGTATCTATCTATGTTGTCACTTGCACAATGCTCAGCAAATCAGTAACTTAAGAGCTCATTTTGTCTACCAAGATTTGATCATATGAATTATTCACCCTTTCAACGTATAAGCTATGTAAGCTTGTGTTAGATGGTTGGTGACAAGCTGGCAGAAAAGTGGAGCATGGCAGAAAGATAACATCTTTGAAAGTTAATTGTAATTAGCAATCAAATTGAATTGGGAGTCAAGTGATTCTCCCAGCTGAGTTGATAATTGGTAAGTAGAAGATTAAATACTACTGATTAAATACTACTGATTTAGCAAATAAAAAAAATTAAAGTGCCTAATCCACAAGAACTAGACAAAGGAAATTATCTAAACCACTACTTAAGAATAGCAAATAAAAGATGAGCATCAGTGCTTTTATGCTATAAGTGTAGAATATGGCATATACAGACTATACGACTAGACTGCTGACTAGAAGAATTGTTAACTCAGACAGTGATATCAAATGGTAGTATAAGTTGCAACAATCAACATCCAATTAGATGGAACAAAACAAGGAATTAAAGAGGGAAACTTCAAATCCCTCACCATACTCAATTTGGGGTTGGGAAGCAAGCACATTCCTCGCAGAAATTTGCACAAACATTTTAGGCACAAAAGAAGATTCAACACTAAATGAAAATACCTTACAAGAAACTCCTCTCAAGAAAGCTAATGACTTGTACTGACCTATTGACTTATCTTATCTTCTTCTTTGGAAGTTTAGTTAAATATAAACGGTATCTTAAGCAAACAGAATACCGAGTTGCTAATAAACTTTTGTATAGCATATTTCAGGAAAGCTTTTGCTTCTAAAGAAGTTATCTGTTTTAGTCATTAAGGACTGCGTGAGGAAAGCTAGAGAATACAAGCAATAAAATTCATTGAGACAGTGACTCTGAAATACTCACTCAAAATATCTTATACTCCGTAGTAAATCTTTTTGCAAAACTGCATAGAAACGGGGAAGGAAAAAACACCCAAAAAAAGTTCAATCACTTTACCCAAGAATCCAGAAGAAAAGGAAGCTCAAAAGTGAGAATTTAAACCATGGAACAACAAAAAATAGACATACGGAATCAATCGGTCAGCCATATAAAGAAAAAAGGGAATTCACTAAACCCTCCTCATAAGCAAATACACACCACAAGCCAAAAAAATCAGCAAAACCCTAACAAATTGAGAACACATCGATCTCAGCAACATACACAGAAATTTCAAGAAAACGGGAAGGAATATAGATAAAAAAGATAAAAGCAGGGGAAGAGGGAGGAGATGGACCTGCTCTGCGTGACATCATAGATCTGGCCCTTGATAGCCATGAGTAGAGGCTTGTCGGAATTAGAGCCGTCGTAGAGTTTCAGCTCCTCGGCGGTGATCTCACCAAGCTGAACAGGAGGGGGCAGAGGCTCCATCTGTTCCTCAAAGCCTCTGGACCTGTCATGGGCGTGGCCGCCATCGGAGGAGCCGAACAAACTGGAGACAACGTAGTAAAGCGTGAGGCCTAGAGCAAGAACCGTGAAGAAAGTAGCCGGAGAAAGCCCTGTGTAGGCGGTGATCGATTCTTTCAATGTCTCCCACAACTGAAGGGCCATTGCGCTCTAGAGAGAGAGAGAGAGAGAGAGAGAGAGTGAGAGTGAGAGATGCTGGTTGGTATTACTAATTGAGTCGGCTATTTGGACTATCTGACTTCTACAAGTACTAATAATTCAATGCTCAATTTAATTTTGTTTATCAGTATAATAATACTTACTCTTAAATTTGTTTGTTTCTTCAATCTCCTCTTCATTGTCATTAAGATATAGTAATGAATTAAACAGAATAAATGGCATTTTATTTAATCACGAATATTAGATCTATTTAACAAAAGAAATTAGAGGAACTATTCATGGACCACTAGGCATGGGGATTGCGGAGTGGCCCAATGAATCAAAAGGTGCGAAAAGTTAATGCAATTTGCGTAGTTCGATAGGTTTATTTAATATGATTAAATAAAAGATAATTTTGTGTCCAGTTTTCTTGTTTCATCAATAATTAGCCGTCCCGCACTACTCGCACTTATTTCCTTTTTGGGCGTCCCAAGTTACTTGCACTCTTTCCATTTTTAGTAAAAAATTTCACCTACAACCGTCATTTTTGACTTTCCTATACACTCATTCCTTAATCTCCGAGCTGAAAAGGAAATGAGCGAGTAGCCCGGGACGGAGGGAGTACTACTACTACTATTGTTGTAATTTAATATTTTCATTTTTAGTGTATCAAATTAACTTCATTTATCATGGATTATTAATTTATCGGGAAATTGGTCTCTAAAATAATGAATTTTGTTTAAAATTTGGTATTTCCTACTAACTTTAAAATTTGTACTATATAATATCACAAACTTTGCACTTTATTTGGTATTTCCCCCGTCATGTCTATTATTACTATATTTGACTAACTTACAAGGCTTTTTTTATAATGCTTGAAACAATTAAATAAACGTGGTTTTCAAAGTGATTTTTTATCCTATATGTTATGGACTTAAAAAGTGATTTAAAATATCATAAAACGTATCATGGTTGCCTAAGTAAAATAAGATTTTGATAAAATGAGTTTGAGAAACACCAAACAAAATGCAAAGTTTGGAGTATTATAGGCCAATTTCAAAGTTCATGTGAAATACTAAATTTTAGGCAAAGTTCATGATTTTAGAAACTAATAATCCTAATTTATCATTGGTAAATTTCGATCAAGATTTGGCCTGCCCTTTGCTTCGACTTGCACACTCCTATGATCTTGTCATAATTGGACCATTAATTATACTTATAAGTTATAACCATAGGCTATATCATTGAATTAGTATAAATATGAATAAATAAAAAATAATTGTTGTAATCTTGATCATTGATTAATTTGGTATTTAACTATAAAATGAAGAATATAGTAAATAAGCATATTACCGTGGAAAATCCTCATTACAAAGCCAGTTAAATAGTGTAGCGCAGGAGTCGACAGCCAAAGGTACCGTAGTTTTTAGACCAAAAATAAAGAAATGAAATTACATAAATCCTAGTCAAGTTGTGGTTGCATAATACTCCCTCCGTACAAGGTATATCCTCCATTACAATATAGTTGAGACGTTTTTTGACCACGAGATTTAATAATTTGATGTTTAAAGATTAAATGAAGAAATAATAAAGTTATGAGAGAGAGTAAAGTAGAGAAAAAATAAGTCTCGACTCTTGAACAAGTCTTGAATCACCTCCACCTACAGCAGCTACAAGTTTAGTAGTCAATTGCAGATGGTATGTGTATATATTCTCTACCATCAACATCTGCGCATATATTCTTATTCATTTTGGTGTCTCTACCACTCCACATTTTATACACTACACACACACCTAAACCTAATCATATGGCAAGAGAACTCACTTCATCATCTCTCCAAAGATCTTCCTCGTACTTGTACCACCTTATCAGTCCCTCGTCGTTCCTCGTCCGCTGGCACATTGTGCAGGACTCGCTCATGCACGTCACAAACTTCTTCAGCCTGCTGGCTCTCTCTAGAATCGACTTGTCCAATGCTTTAAGGACTCTCCTAGGCGCTGGCTGTGGAGGGTCTTCCATGAGCAGACAGTGCGATATGTTCAGCACTTCTAGTCCCGGGATGCACTCCAGGATTATGATCAAAGCTTCCTTGAACAGCACCGAGCAACGGAGGCTCAGAACTTTTAGGTTTGGCAAAAATGCAGCCAGCGTGGATGCAAAAATATATGTCGCAAGGTCCCATCACTTTCAGTTGTGCAAAATTCTTGCAGCTTCTCGAAACCTCCTCCATTAGGTATGGGGGATTTGATATGCTAGGCATTGTTAGTGACTCCAGATCTCCCCACATCTTAACGGCCTGGCATATGCCTGTCTTCTTTATTCTGTTCCACGCGGGCATCACCAGGCGCTTGAGACGCGGGCACCTACAATGCAGATCATCAAACGATCTGCTAATTATCGATATCTCCAATAAGATATATATATAAGTCAGATACCAAGTAAAGCAACACCTTTGAAATTTTCTTTCGCGCTAACTCAGAGCATTATATATACATACAAAGATGCAGAATGTTAAGTCCTATAATTAGCTATTTCACCTCATGAATGATAAGATCATATCAGTAATATCAGCAGTCGTGAATTACCTTTTAGCGGTATATGTGAGTTGATCATCGCTGACATACATATTAAAATGGAAAATCATGGTCAATATGCTCTCACGGCTGAGATTCAGAGCAATCTTCAAAACACGCGTAAATGTTTTATCAGATCGACCATCCACATACACGTATGGCTCCAGCGGGATTTTGATGAAGTTGGACTTAAGCAATGACAAGTCAAGGGTCTTCCAGAGCAAAGGGTCACAGGCAGCCATTCTCCACGTGTGACAAACATGAGCAACTCCAGAGGTCAGTTCATAGATGTTCATCCTTTGGAAAATCTTCACCAAGATATCAATATCCATGTCCTCCCACCTTCTGATAGCAGAATACTCATCCTCCATGATTCGCGCTTCACAAAAGGCTTACAACATCACCAACCCTAAAAACAATCAAACAAGATCGTTTATGACTCTGTCACTTCATATGAAGCATTGTGTTGTATTGCAATCACAGTAGTTCAACAGATTGATCAGGATATAAGAGCAAAAAGTGGATCGTGATGAACGATGTGCGAAAGTCACAACAAAGACAATTACAATTTCCCAGATACTAATGCAACAAGAGCTACTTCAATTGCTACAGAATTACAAATTCCCACCTTCATTTCTCCAATTACTAATTCTGCCACTGCTCAATTTCTTGATATCATATCTTCAAAACGCACATACTTCACTTTAGTTATGAACAACCAGGAAAAAGAAGAAAAGAAAAGGGATAAAGTTTATCTTAATTCTATACCAAATAGTAGGAAACTTCAATCCAAAGAAATTCATGAATTGAAGGAGCCAAATTAGGACAGAACTAGACGAAAATGAACACACAACACCACTCAGAAACAACAACAAACACCAAATCATACATAAATCGGATGAAAGCATTTCATTTCTGTAAAGAAAAATCTCAACTCACACACAAAGACAAGTGAAATTTTCCACCTCTCGCTCCAATCACCAACATTCCAAGAAAATGCAAAAATCCAGGTGAAAAAAGCGAGCAATTTTAAAAAGAGAGTGATATTGAAGGAGTACCTTAAATTTTAGGGATCTGCGTGTATGCGGGTTTATTGTAATGATAACACCATGTCTGAAATGGGATATTTATTTACTAGTAGTACGTAATTTTGTTTTTCTGTTTTAGGCAGTCATGTTCTGCAACTGTGCAACTTAGATTAGGAGAGAGAATCAGATTCTAGGTGGTCAAGAAATCATCAACTCGACTCCATTCAAGAAATCACTCGAATCAAATGTCATTATTTGTATTTAACGGTACTGACAATTGTTGCTCACTTTAGTTTCATCCATAATTCTTAAATAAATTACACCTTTTTCTAATCAATATTTTTTATTTTCTCTCTGTGTTTAACTCGCTTTGAAGTTTGAATTGTCTTTTTCCAATCGAACCAAAATAATCATAATTCAGAAAAATATCATACTGAAAACTAAAATTCAAAAATAGAAATAACCAAATTAATACTAGTAATTTCTCAACTTCCAGCTTCAGATTCCAATTTTATAATGATATATAAGCCCATTACTGATGGGTTGTTTTCTACGGCCCGTTATAAAAAAATGAGGCCCATTCACTCATCATTGAGAATTATTAGCAAATCCAACAAAAGCCCGGATCTCAGAAGGCAACGCTTCTCAGCCGAAGCCAGAAATTTCAGTCTCCACTCCCCAAGAAAGTTTGTTTAACGGCAAGATGGCCGGCGGCGGAGACCACCACCACCACGCAGATGGGGCACACGGCGGAGATTTCAGGGCGAAAGTGTGGAGCATGACGGGCGGGGGCCAACTGCCGCCCCAAGCACTGGAAGCGCAACACCGCCGTCGCCATGGCCGGCATCGTCCTGATCTGTATCCCCATCGCCATGAAATCTGCCCAGCTTGAGGTATACACCTTCAATGCCAGATGATTTTGATTTTGCTGGCTTAATTTTGTAATCCTTCTGCTCTTTTTATCAAACTGAATTTAGGGTTTTTTGTCAGTTATGATTGTTTTCCGTTGTTTCATTTAATTGGCTTACGCTATTGCGGCCTGTCTGCTTCTCGCGATCTGTGCATTCCTAATATAGGGGGGCAAACGACGGTTAGAGGCGTGTATGTATTTAGGGGTGTGTGATTTGGGGATTATCTACCGTCAGCTCTGGGCATTTGGCTAGTTCACATTATCCATTTTCTGTTAAAGTTCAGCTCTCTGAGGGCAGAATCGTTGAAAATATCACTATTTAGCATCCAGTCATGAAAGTGGAAATGAACAAAGAAACCAGGAAGCTCTTTTTCTTTTCTGTTTTTTTTTTTCGGGCTGAGAAAGGGGTAAGGGAGGGATTGAAGGGTTCAAAGAAAATGCAGCATCATAAAGTGTGGTTGTGTATGCCAAACTCCGTATTGACTCGTGTATCCTATTTAATTAGTTATGCATCTTTTGAAAACCTCATACAGTATGTTAGAGAATTTGCCTTGTATTCCTACGATGATATGGACCATATAGTCTGATAGCGACTTAGGGGCTTTTGGCTAAGCTTATTTAGAGAGCTTGTAAAATGTTTCAAGAGCTTGTAAGTTGTGAATGTGTTTGTATGATAGAGCTATCTAAGATCAAGGTTAGAAATTCAACTGGACCCAATGCTATTATAAATACCATCTGAGTTTTGTTGACGGTTACCTAGATGCAACGTCTTCTGAGTAAAGTTGAACTTAGTGTTTTCTTTGAAAACATACTTCTTTGTATTGGTCCTATTGGAAGGCCTCAAGCAAAGTAGTGTCTTATGGTCATAATCTGGCATGCTTTAACTTGTGTCACGAGTTAGTATTGGCAGACAGATGAAGTTAATATGAGACTTATTTGTTTGATTTAAAATATTTTAAGGGAGGTAACTTTCACAACCGGTTGACTTGCAGCTTTTGACAAGAACAAAAACCTTTAGCATGAGCTCTAGAAGTGTGTACAAGTATACTTTCTCAACACATTTAAACAGCATTAAATCGTCTCTGTTTGGATGTTGTCACGGGTTTTTGAACATTCCAGAAAGTTATTTTAGGTTTTTGTTAACCCTGGGAATGATTTCTTTACCCCAGCTAATGAAGTTTTTCATCCTATTACAGTACTTAAGAGTTAGGACCATGATGCAGCTTTTAGATTATTTTTTAGTTATAAATATATCTTTATGTTCACACAGTATATAACATTGAAGATATACTCTTACTTACAAAATTCTGCTACCAAAATTGTCTCCTTCAAAACACACCTGTGCGCATCAGCTTAGACAGACACAACAAAAAATACCACTAGTATTTGTTATACACTTCACTGGAAAGCTGTATATTCTTTGTGTAGATTTGATTTTCTGTCGTATGGGGTTTGTTAGCTTAGTTTATTGAATGTAGCCTCCATCGTCAGTTGCTTGATAGATTTTCCTGAGTCTTTTATTTCCGAGTCTAGATGATTTGTCACTTGTTTACAATTATACATGCAGCTTATGTATAGTTCTTTCAAAGTGATTTATTGTTCCTTTAATTTGTTGCAGCAACGTCCACATCTTCCTGTGCGCCCAATTCCCTCCCAGATGTGGTGCAAAATTTGGAAACAAGGACTATTAGTTCTTTGAAAGAGGAAAACCTCCCCCTCGCATGGGCATGTAATAAAAATTACTGGATTTGATCATTTCGTGATATTGCGAAATCTCAAGTTTCAGATGCAAACAGTGTGGCTTGTTTTAGATTCTAGTTTTATCTATGTGATGTGGAAAGAAAGTGGAAAATAAGACATTGTTGCTTCGCTTTTGTAGGTTGACTAGATTTCGTGGAAGAAATTTAAGTCAATACCCTTCGATCAAGATCAAAATCAAAATGTATTGTACTGGTGTTGTATTTTCCTTGTGGCGTTCCAATATGATGGTGCACCTATTCAGTGATTCAATATCACCGATTATAAATAGTAAATACCATCTTTTGTTATTCTCATATCAATCCTCATCCGAATTTTTTTTACTCTCTCTTTCAAATTCATCAATTTCTTCACATAATTCTCCTAAATGTGTGGATCCAAACGGATTCATTGATTCGTTTAGACAAAGCATCGGACAATCCATCCAATGACAATTCATTCACAGAGGAGGAAGTCATATGTGCCATGATTGGGGAGCTCGATGCGATGGTGTACAGCAAATAGGGCAGAACGTATATGCATTGAGACATGAAAATGCCACTAGATGCCTTGTCAAGAATAATTCTCCAACAGAGTCACGATAGGTTGAAACTATATTTCGTCCACGATTCATATGAAAATAGTTGTCCATATGATACTGCAGTTCACGTACACTAACGCTCCAGATCTATTTTATGAATACTTGCATGTCACCAACACAACAAATATTTAAAATTAGGTTTCAAGCAATTTTTAATACTACTATAATTAGGACGTTTTTAGCAATTTATTTAAATATGGCCAATTCTTAGCATGTGTATCACTTGGCACTGGGTGTTAAATTGGTCGAGTTCATAGCACGCGCAATATCGCGGCCAGATGTGCACAGTTTTAGTACGCACCTTAAGAATTCGACCAGTTCATACCATGTAGCCACAATTGTGCGCGCGTGCCCTTGGCACTGCACAATAGCATGATAGGTTATGCACATACCAACTAGCACAATATAGACCCTACGCATACAAACTCAACACTGAGTAACAATTGCTTTTATAGTACACACTGCAGTCACCACTATTGGCAGTGCCCACTGCAAAAAACTTACTTTAAGGGACATAAAAATTGAGACCCAATTACTAGTATTTGAAAATTTTTAAAAATAATCATAATTTATGACACAAAAGAAAGTGTCGTCAAGTTGGGGCAAATTATCTTAATCTTTTGCTTTTGTTAGGATACTTCAATTTGTGCCTCCTAATTTTAATTGGTACAGTGACAATAAGAACACGTTAAGAAGTTGTGACAATATAACTAGACGCATAAAATAGCATCCTTAATAGCATTAAAAAATATCTTAATGTTTTGCTTTTGGTAGGATGCTTCAATTTGTTTCTCTTAATTTGAATTGATATAGTGACAATAAGAACACGTTAAGAAGCTGTAACAATACAAGTAGATACATAAAATAGCATTCTTAATAGCATTAAAAAATATATCTATTTATGATGGCTATAGTAATCTTATAATAGTCTCGGACTCTAGGTGCACATCAGCATATCGAATGGGAGTACTAAATATCAATGTTAGTAACTCGCAAATTAGCCACGTATCATAAGATCTCTGACTATATTTCTTTTTAAAATGGTATATGGTTCAATTCACAATTCACTTTATTGACATTAATAACATCACTTTTATGAAAGTAAAAGAAAATTAATAAATAACGACATATTGTAGTGAAGATTAGGAATGACATAAGGTTTGTCTTGAGCCACGTCGGACTGGGGCTGTCCACAATACCGAATTGAGGTACAAAAGCAACTACCCTTTATTAAATACCGATTCATAACTACTTTCACCTGCAGACCCAAAGATCTAATCTAGCCTCTTGCTCTCCTTGTGTTAATTAAAAGTAAGAGGTCTTGTTAAATCTCGGCCGTCACGTGGAAGTTTTGTCTAATTGTAATGACTTTTTGTGTGCATTAAGTAGGGGAATGATCCAGGGACGAAGATAGCGTTGGCCAAGCCACCGCTCAAGAGGGGCTTAGCCGGTGTCGGACCCCGTTATGTTTTGAGATTAGAGAAAGACCACAACTGCATCGGCGTAGAAAGAAAGAAAAATATGCAGATGGAAGTAGCTTTTACCGGAGGGAGGAAGAAGAAGATGCGACACGTTTTTAGGTTTTGATCAATTGGGCCTTTAAATAGGTTTAACTTTTGATTAATTTGGTGAAATGACCCAGGATTAAACGATTTCAAAAATTAATTAGTTTTGAGATTAATTACTTTATTTTGTTAAAATAATTAAATGACTTTATATAATTATTGCCTTATTATATTTAATTGGATTCACCTAAATTATTCTATTAGTATAGAGTACATAACATCAAATTAAAAACAGTTATTCCAATAATTTATTGTTTGAAATACAAAACATCAAATTAAAAATCAAATAACAAAATTACAACAACTAAATTAGTTTGTATTCTAATACCTCTTTTATAAATGTATTTCGATTTAATATCTCATTGAACTAATTTTTTTGATTTCTCAACATTTGATTGCTTGTTTTCATATTTCAAACAAAATGCGGTATTAATTTTTTCTAAATTTGATTGCATATTATTAATTTTTGGTTTGGTTAGATTTGTTACAAATATATCCGAATAATAAATCAAATTAAATAAAATAATATCTATATATATATATATATATATTATATATATTAAATTTTAATAATAAATATTATTATTTTGTTAAATTTCAGCACCAGCTAGAAGTCTCCAAACCGAACCGAACCGGACGAACCGGCCCGGAACCGTCACCGGCGGTTCGAACCGGGATCGGAACCGCCCGAACCGCCGGGCCGGTTCAGGTTTGCAGATTTTGAAGAACCGTAACCGGCGGTTCCGAACCGCCGGTTCGGCGGTTCCGACACCTTTTCAGGCCTACTTCCTAGCCTTTTCAGAAACCGCTCCCGCGGCCGCTGGTTTGGTCAGAACCGTTGACCGAAACCGCCGTTTCGGCCGAAAAAACCGCCGGTTCCGGCGGCAACCGGCGGTTCCAACGGTATTTTTAAAAATTTGAATTTTGAAATCGACGAAAAACCGCCGGTTTCCACCGAAAACCGGCGGTTCCGGCGGTTTCGGGACGCTTTTTCAAAAATTAAATTTTTTAATCACAATTTCCCCCTATAAATACCCCTCATCCTCTTCATTTCTCTCACTCACCCCATTCTTGTGTTAATAAGAATTTCTCTCTCAATCTCAATTTCTCTATTCTTCATCCTCATTCTCTCAAGTTGTTTACGTTATTTGCGCTCATACTTTACTCTCACGTTGTTCACGTTATCATCTTCACACAATCACACTACTCTCTATTATCCACTTTCAATTTCCATAAATATTTATATCATGTCTTCATCTCGTCGTGGTGGTGATCGGGGCAAGGGAATTGCCCAAGATCAAAGTCAAGTGATACTCGTCCGTCGACGTGCCCCTTCTAGAGCACAAGTTGCGGAGGAGGTGGGGAAGGCTAGCCTCTCTTCGAGCTCAAGTAAGTTATAATATGTTTAATTTTTTGTTATTCATTTTTATTAAATTCATAATTTCATTTTTCAACATCTATGTGTCTATGTGTTTTTATTTTGTGTTAGTATTTTACTTAGTTGTATAATTTTCGTAGGAGGAAGAAGATCGAAATGCGGCCTTGTTACTTGCCCTCACCGACGACGACCAACAAGGGGGGCATTCACAATTCGGCTTCGCGTTCGAGTACGAGT
>NW_024599686.1:0-14935 GCF_004379255.2 Salvia splendens
TTTATTCGAGCTTTTCCATTTGTTGGGAGCTAAAGTCGAGTTTGCACTCTGTGTATCATACACTCTGATATATATTATTCTTTTAAGCTAATTGAGTCTTCTTATGAACTGTTATCCTTAAATGCTATTCTTAAATGTTTGTCCCTTGGTCACGATCGCCTCGTTTGTAACACCCCTGGTGGGCGGGCGTGACAGAATGGTATCAGAGCAATTTTTCTTTCCGCTCTGGACCCGAGAGTCTTTTTCAGTCTTAGTCTAGATTCGATTCGCTAGACTAAAATAAGGTTAAATTTGGAAGGCTCAACATCCCGCTTCGCCACGCTCAACCAAGAAAGAGGAATATTTTTTTTATTTGAAAATTTTTATGAGAAAGTTTCGGAGAAAGGACGACGAGAAAATTTTTGAGAAGAAAGAGGAGAAAATTTTATAAGAACGAGGAAGTAGATTCTTTCCATGAGGGATCGATTTCAAGTTGAGAAGAGTAATTGCTGATGTTTAAAAAAAAAAAAAAAGCGAGTTGTGAAGAGGAACGATTGATTGTTTGTTTTTACATGAAAGATGAAAGTTGATGTTCAAGTATGTTTTGAGTTTTGAGTCAAAACTTTTACTTTAAAATTGAATTAAGATTGTAAAATTTTTAAGGAAAGTGTGAAAGTGTAAAGGAAAATTTTTGTTTCTAAAGTTTTGAATGTAAATGTGAAGTGTGAAAGTGTTTTGCTTTGGGATGTGAAAGTGTTGTGTGTGTTATACTAAGTTGTTGAGATATGAGATGTTAAAATGTGTTGTGAACCTAGAGTGCCTAAGAAATATGTTAGATTGAATGATATCGAATTTAGTTGTTGACAACTGCAATATCACTTTTCCGAGTGATAGGACAAATGGAAATATGTGGTGTGAACTCGAACTTTATCGAATGATTACAAATTCAGTATTGTTTTTTCCCTGAATGACAAGAACAAGGAGAATGCGAAAAGACATAGCATATGATAAAGAGTTTAAGAAAAGAAGAAGTGCAAATTGAAGAGATGTTCCAAACGAGAAAACGTTCGAGGCAAGAAGAGATGCGAAATGATGTAATCCTACAATGGAGGTAGAGATCATACCTGCGATCTAATAAGATAAATCCGATCTTCGGCCAAAGGTGGCGATGCAACAAAAACGACCGTTATAGCATGTTGAGAGCGCGAGAATAACTACAACGTTTTAAAAGAATGACGGTTATCACGTGCAAAGAATATTATGAAGATACGACTTATGATTAAAATGTTTCTTAAAACGATGTTACCATTTTGGCCTCAGAAAGACGAGCGAGGGAGTGTGACCCTCGTAACTAGAATGAAAATTTTAATCAGCAGTACTTACTTGGATCCTAAGAAATTCTTTCTACATTCTTTCGATTAACAGGGAGCCTTGTCAATTTAAGACCCTGTTTGACTCAAACCTTGCAAGTAATGCTCATTATTTCTTTTTCCTATGTCAAGTCATGACTCATTTTTCAGTTCTTGAAAATTTGTGCTTGTCTTTGTAACTTTGGACATCTTGATTAGTAGTCCTCTTTGATTCATCTTTCGTAAGGAAAATATTTTGACCTTATGAGCTTCTGTCATTGAACTTCGTTCCTAAAGCTGTTTGCAGTTATGACCTTTAGTATGATCACATCTCCCATACATGTTTCTTCAAAGGATGGAATATTCTTTTTGGAACTTTTGTACACCTTTTATTTCGTAACTATGCATGCGGCAAGTTCTTCCTTGCAGAAGTGAAATTCTTTTTGGCTCAGTTTCACTACATATTGTTTCATGCTCAATGATTTTCTTTCTGCAATACCAAGTTAAGGCTATTGTGTCTCTTTTTCCTTAACGTGGTTGATCTAGCCGATCTTCCTAAAAAGTTCACTTCACGTTGGTTGCAATCCTATGAATCCATTGATGTGACATCATTATTCAATAACATGATGTCATCGAACCATGATCAGTGCTACCTCATGACATTTGTCTATGCTTCTAAATCCTCCCACGATTGACCATCTCGTGTCATGACATGTTTGAACCATCATTCATTGATGCCGAAATTTTACAAATTTGATTTGACAATTGAAATATCTTATTTTGCAGTCTACTATGGAATTTGAGACTTAATTCAGTTTCATCCTGTTTTCAAGATCTACCTCATATTCCTTCGAGCTCTCATCAGAAGTAAAGTTTCAAGCTTTATGAGTTCATCTGAAACCTTAATTCCCAGAATGAACATGATAAGTTCAATGGAACTTAGACCTTGCTTTATTTTTATTTTTTTCTTCAAACCAATTTTTGCAAGTTGATGATGCGATCTAAAAGAGTCGAGCTAGAAATGTTGTTCTTGTTTTCTTGATTAATTCTGCAGCCGTTCTGATTAAGACACTTTCAACAGTGTTGCTACGATTTTGAAATCAGTTCATATCCAAGTAAGACTGCTTGATCAATTTTCGAGTTCTTGATACTAGGCTTGGAGGAAAGGGTGAGGTTGAGCTTTTCGAATGACGTAAGCAAATTTCGGGACGAAATTTTTGTTAAGATGGGTAGATTGTAACACCCCGACTTTTTCTACCTTTTTATTGAGTTCTTGAAAGGACTGTCGTTTGTGCACTTGAAAATTTTTTCGACCTTGTTTCTTTTGTCGAGAGAAGTATTTCACTTTTGAGGCCAAACAATTATTCTTCCTAGCCCAATTTGAAACCCAATTGTTACGAGCCCAAAATGATACCTACACGAAAGAATAGACCACGTATCAAATACACTTTCGACAACAAATCGAGACGAAAAGTTGGATAAGAACCGCGTCACATCAGGCACGTTTCCAAGTGGATAAGAACCACGTCACATCAGGCACGTTTTTCAACGCCGCATTAATTACGCGTCACATCGAAACGAAAAGACGTGAATTTTTGTCTTTTATGAAAATATTTTCTATAAATACAACCTCCTTTCATTTCATTTCATTTTCTTTTCTTTCGCAATCGAGAATCCGAGAGAGAGAAGAGAGAGGAGAAGCCGATGGCGGCGGATCCGCGACGGCGGATTCGTGGCAGCGGCGGCAGCAGTGAAGGGAGAGGGACGAATCGTGTCAACGTTTGTTTCTACCGTTCGTTTTCTTGATTCAAGAAGGTATAACTAAGATTTCCTTCTCATCTCCTTCATTGAAACTTTATTCTTGAATCCTACATGCATATAGAGGGTGTAGGAATCATAGATCGCAAAGTTAATCGGTGGGAAAGTGAGTTTGCTTGAGAACTTTGATAGTTATGCTATTGTTGATTAAGTTGTGTGAAGTTTGATTTGAATCCTTGGTAAATGATCTAAGTTTATGTGCAAACATGTTAAGAGAGTCTTATCAAGCATGATTGTGTGTTATAAGCATGAGAAAATTTTGTTTGGATGATAGTGGAAGAAACTCAAATTTCGAAATTTTGAGTATGAAATTTGTGGTGTTCGGACAGTGGATTCCGACGTGTATTTTACTGACCAAACGGTCGAATTTTGATACGAAAATTTTACTGAGTAAATTTCAAGGTGATTTCTGTGTCTCGTATAAATTTCAGCCCTTTTTGTCGAAAAATGTATTTTTGAAAAATGTTTGAAGTCGACTGCGCAATTCTGCCAGTAACATGTGTTCTCGGCCAGAATGTTTCGAAATCTGTTTGACCGACCAAATGACCTCCGATCGATTTGATTCTTGAACTAGATGAAAATTTGGAGTGTCTTCTGAGTCTTGTGAAAATTTCAGCCTTATTGGACATCGTATGAATTTACGGTGAATTTTTCAAATGAACTGCGCAGTGCTGCTAGAATTTTATGTTCCGATCAGAGAGTTGTATAAATGTTTTGACTGACCAAATGACACGATTTCGGTGTGAAATTTTAACTGGGTGAACTTGAATGTGTCTACTTTGTTGTGACCAAATTTGAGCTTCATATGAGGTCGGATGGATTTTTAGTGATTTTTACAAAACGGTCGCGCAGTTCTGCCAGTTTTATGCCTTAATAAAATAGTGCTTATTTTCAAGATATATGGTGTTATATGATGCATGTATATCTAAGGAGTGTGTTTATTGGTGTGGTTAGGTGTTGCACTTTGAAATATGTTATGGTGTGTTTTTCCCTCTTGTGTTGAACATTGGGTTGGGTAAATTGAGAAAAACGATGAGAGAGGAACGATAGGACATGCATAGAAAAAATGAGTTTATGGAAGGCTGACTTATGTTGTGATGTTGGCAAGGATTATTGTGTGTACGTGAGCACAAGGAACGAGGGTTGCCTTAAATGGATATTGAATGGTTTAAGCAAACGAGGTGGGCTTTCTGTTAAAGTTACAGTTTTTTTTACGAAAAGTATATTTATGTGAGCTTTCGAACTAAAATGTTTTTATGAAGGTTTTTAGTTTACTATAAAGTGGTTATGAGAATTGTTTTATGTGCTTTCTATTTATTATATGATGTTAAGTGCGAGCTTGCTAATTAACGTGAAGTATTATGAAAAGTGCTATTTGCTTGGTGTTATTATATGATGTTATGTGTTGCTTTACGATTGCTTATGAAGTGTAGCCTGCGTTGATTCTTGAGTTCGGCTTTGACCGATAGAAATGAGTTTTGATCCAAATACGTTTACGACGAAAAAAAAGAGATGAAGTTTTGAAGTTTTGAAGGTTATATGTGCTTCTTTTGATGAAAGAAAGATGAGTTATGTAAAAAAAAAAAAACGGTCTTACAGAAAAATAAAGTTGAAAAGGTTATGTCAAGCCATATTTTGTTTTGGAACTATGCCTATCTGACTGCAACGATGAATGGAATGGATTGATGGGTGACCGTGGGAGGTAACCACTTCCCCGGCACTTGAATGGAATGGATTGATGGTGACCGTGGGAGGTAACCACTTCCCCGGCACTTGAATGGAATGGATTGATGGGTGACCGTGGGAGGTAACCACTTCCCAGGCACTTGAATGTTAAGATATGATGAATGATGAAAGGAACGGTGAATGATGAATGGAATGGATTGATGAGTGACCGTGGGAGGTAACCACTTCCCCGGCACTTGAATGGAATGGATTGATGGGTGACCGTGGGAGGTAACCACTTCCCAGGCACTTGAATGTTAAGATATGATGAATGATGAAAGGAAAGATGAATGATGAATGGACTGATGAATGAACAAGAGATAGTGAAATCGGGTTTGTCAGATACGGCATATGTTCCAGGAAAATAGATCGAAAGATCGCTTTTGAAAAAGGAAAAGAAAAATGTTTAGTGTTCTCGGACTTTTCCTAAAATCCCGAGTTCACTCAAAGAGTGGCTTGACAAAATCTATTTTTATAAAATATATTTTGGCACGTGTCCACTGAGTACACCAAGTACTCAGCCCTGCATGTTTTCTCTATGTGCAGGTTGAGCGGTGACGAGCGCGGTGGGTGTTGAGCATGAAAGTGAAGAAGATTGTAAATAAAACTTTCTGAATATATTATGTCTTCATACATAATAGTATTCTACTCTCGAATGCTTCCGCCAAGTATTGTTGAGATAATTTTATCTCGAGTTGCTGATTGTTGAAAAGACACTCTGATTTTATTCGAGCTTTTCCCATTTGTTTGGAGCTAAAGTCGAGTTTGCACTCTGTGTATCATACACTCTGATATATATTATTCTTTTAAGCTAATTGAGTCTTTCTTATGAACTGTTATCCTTAAATGCTATTCTTAAATGTTTGTCCCTTGGTCACGATCGCCTCGTTTGTAACACCCCTGGGTGGGCGGGCGTGACAATGTATGTCCAAGGAATGTGCTTAAATGTTGAAATCACTTGTGATAAGTTGAAATGTGTTACGTGTGTTTTACACCTTTGAGATGTATGTTGGGTTTGGGAAATTGAGGAAAACGTTGAGAGAGAGACGATAGGACATGCATAGTAAAATAATGTTGTGTGAGGCTGACTTGTGTTGTCGTTGACAAGGGTGTTGGGTACTCGTGAACTCGAGGATCGAGAGTAGCTAAGTTGGGTTGTGAATTACTAAGAGAACGAGGTGGGCTTTCTTTTCAAACCTCTTTATTTTTCCGAAAAATATTATGTGGAGATACAAGGGTGGTTTAACTGTTATGTCATGCCATGGACTGTTTTTGTTATGAGATTGTGTGCCTGATGCCTAGTTCGTATGAGTTTACTCCGTTTGGCTATATGGCTGTTTTGTGAAACGAATTCGGGTCCGAGTAGGGCTGTAAACCCTATCGGGCTGTGTACACTGGTGGGATCGTGAGCCGTCCTTGCAAGTCGGCCGGTCTCGTGGGCGAATAGTGTGGCCACACTTTCGTCACACTGTGGTTGTGATTGTTGGATTGATGTGAAAAGTCGGGAGATTATTTGACTGGTCAGTCTATGAAACATTTTTTGTGTTCTCGTGATATTTTCTTTACTACGTATAAAACTCGAGATCACTGGTATGGATGACATAACTATATAAATGTTTTCGGCATGAGCCCATTGAGTACAACAAGTACTCAGCCCTGCAATTTCTTTTAAAAATTTTGCAGGTTGAGCGGGATGTTGCGGTGGATGTTGAGCTGGCTAAAGACCCTAGGATACGTTGTGTCATCATACATAGGCGTGATCCTTGACTCTCTTGAACCTTATTTATCCGCTGCTATGTTTTAAATTGTGTTTTAAGACCTTAATCTTTATGTTTTTGTGTTTGAACATGTATGGTGGTGTTAGGATTTAAACGTGTGTTTATGTCGTCTTTTGAAAATGGTATTCTTCGGGATTTGAGTTAATGTTTGCTTTACTTTAGTTATTTAATTGTTGTGTTTTCTTAAGTCTAATTTTTTCGTTATCCTTTTTTTTCAAAGTATTTTAAATTGTTGTCCATGCATGTCGGTCACGATCGCCGCGTTGTGGTACCCCTTGTTTGGGCGGTCGTGACAGTTACTTCAGTATAATGTTTTATTACTTCATTTCAGTCATAAACCCTACTGTTTAAACAGAGTATTTATATTACTTCATCATCAAAATTTATTACTTCATCTTATCAATTTACTACTTCATTGAAAAGAATATGTAGTTCATTTGTATGTGCAAACAACACAAAAGTCAAGTTCAATCCTAATACCCTAAACCCACACAACACAGTAAATAGGTAGTTCATAATTAGAGTCTGTTACTTCATTATCATGTTTTATTACTTCATTTTACAAATTTATATTACTTCAATATCATAACTTATTACTTCATCTTAACAATTTACTACTTCATTAAAAAGAATATGTAGTTCATTTAAATTTGCAAACAGCGCAGCAGTTAAGTTTAATCCTAAAACACTAAACCCATACAACACAGTAAATAGGTAGTTCATAATTAGAGTCTGTTACTTCATTATCATGTTTTATTACTTCGTTTTATCAATTTACTACTTCATAGGTTTTCACAATAGGGCATGAAACTTCATTACTATATATTTACATACTAGTTAACTTCACATTTTAGCTGTGTACACAGTTATATGCATTTATATGAGCTACAGTTATAGATACTACATTTCAGAACTACTTGCATTCTTCCTAGTTGGAGAGGAAGTTTTACCTATACATAACCAACACAGAATTAATATACAACATATCATCTACAATTATAGATAGTTCACTTGGAATACTATGTTACTTCATTATTAAGTGTTATTATTCATTTTTAGAGTCTGCTACCTCAGTATAATGTTTTATTACTTCATTTCAGTCATAAACCCTACTGTTTAAACAGAGCATTTATATTACTTCATCATCAAAATTTATTACTTCATCTTATCAATTTACTACTTCATTGAAAAGAATATGTAGTTCATTTGTATGTGCAAACAACACAAAAGTCAAGTTCAATCCTAATACCCTAAACCCACACAACACAGTAAATAGGTAGTTCATAATTAGAGTCTGTTACTTCATTATCATGTTTTATTACTTCATTTTACAAATTTATATTACTTCAATATCATAACTTATTACTTCATCTTAACAATTTACTACTTCATTAAAAAGAATATGTAGTTCATTTAAATGTGCAAACAGCGCAGCAGTTAAGTTTAATCCTAAAACACTAAACCCATACAACACAGTAAATAGGTAGTTCATAATTAGAGTCTGTTACTTCATTATCATGTTTTATTACTTCGTTTTATCAATTTACTACTTCATAGGTTTTCACAGTAGGGCATGAAACTTCATTACTATATATTTACATACTAGTTAACTTCGCATTTTAGCTGTGTGCACAGTTATATGCATTTATATGAGCTACAGTTATAGATACTACATTTCAGAACTACTTCCATTCTTCCTAGTTGGAGAGGAAGTTTTACCTATACATAACAAACACAGAATTAATATACAACATATCATCCACAATTATAGATTGTTCACTTGGAATACTATGTTACTTTATTATTAAGTGTTATTACTTCATATTTAGCGTCTGTTACTTCAGTATAATGTTTTATTACTTCATTTCAGTCATAAACCCTACTGTTTAAACAGAGCATTTATATTACTTCATCATCAAAATTTATTACTTCATCTTATCAATTTACTACTTCATTGAAAAGAATATATAGTTCATTTGTATGTGCAAACAACACAGAAGTCAAGTTCAATCCTAATACCCTAAACCCACACAACACAGTAAATAGGTAGTTCATAATTAGAGTCTGTTACTTCATTATCATGTTTTATTACTTCATTTTACAAATTTATATTACTTCAATATCATAACTTATTACTTCATCTTAACAATTTACTACTTCATTAAAAAGAATATGTAGTTCATTTAAATGTGCAAACAGCGCAGCAGTTAAGTTTAATCCTAAAACACTAAACCCATACAACATAATAAATAGGTTGTTCATAATTAGAGTCTGTTACTTCATTATCATATTTAATCCAAAAACCCTAAACCCATACAATACAGTAAATAGATAATTCATATTTTGAGCGTGTTAATTCATTATAACGTTTTATTACTTCATCTTACAAATTTACTACTTCATCAAACTTAATATGTAGTTCATTTGAATATGCAAACAACACAACAATAGTATATCACATAATCAAATAGTATATTCAGTTAATATGCAGTTACCTTAATCATATGAATACAATATTTCATGCATTTATGCTTTAAATTCATTTTTTACCTTCTGTATGAGGGATTTCAGAAGAAATACTTGCATTCTTCTTTTGGGAAGTTTTACCTATACATAAGAAACACAAAATTAATGTACAACATATCATCCACAATTATAGATAGTTCAATTGGAATGCTATGTTACTTCTTTAAATACACAATTAACTTCATTAAATATCAATTCAATACTTCAAAACAGATATTAAATCTATACTTCATAAATACCAATATAGTACACTATATGCTTAATTTACTTCATCATATGTACAATATTTTAAAAAAAAGATTAGACTTCACTTTTTACCTTCTGGCACATAATTACTTCTAAGCCTTTACATACATTGAGTTAGTGTATATTACTTCATTTAGCACATAAATAACTTCATTATATCAATTCAATATTTCACAACAACTAAGTTAAAGATAATAGGAAAACATGTCAGTTGTGTTACCTCCATCATATAAGATTATTATATAACAAAATAGAATATGCAGTTCATTTGAATATGCAAACAATAATGCAATTAAGTTCAATCCTAAAACGCTAAACCCATTCAACACAGAAAAACATAATATTATTATTTAGAGTTTGATACTTCATTATCTTAATTTATTACTTCATTTTAGTAATATACACTACTGTATAAACATGTCATTTATATTACTTCATTATCATAATTTATTACTTCATCTTACCAATTTACTACTTCATCTAATAGAATATGTAGTTCATTTAAATGTACAAACAACACAACATTTAAGTTTATCCAAAAACCCTAAACCCATACAACATGGTAAATAGATTGTTCATATATAGTGTCTATTACTTCATTATTATGTTTTATTACCTCATTTTATCAATTTACTGCTTCATAGGATTATACATTAGGGCTTTAACTTCATTTTATCAAATTACTACTTCATAAAAAATAGTTTTTATACCTTCTTCCTCATCAATTTTTCTTCCAATAACTGTTGTCTTCTTTCGATAATATTTGAGTTCTGCTTTCACTAAAATCATAAACAAATTTAAGAATTAGATGAAGTAAATTAAGAATAAGAACTCTGGAAAGGTTCAAGGTGTATTACCTTCACCGAATGTTCTGCCAGAACGTAACTGGCATCCACTGTTGGTCGACGACTTCCTTGTGTCAACCATTTCGAATGTTTGATTAATTGACGATTAATCGACTTCCTGGAAATGTTGTCGATTTTAGTCCCGGTCGACGATTATCTCGTCGATTTGCAGAAGAGAAACTGTAGAATCCGTCGATCTGAAGAAGAGAAGATAGAGGGAGAAATGACAATGAAGAGAAACGGCGTGAATGGAATGAAGCGAAAGAGAAACGGCGAAGAAAGAGGGAGAAATGAGAATGAAGAAAACGCGTGAATTGAATGAAGGCAAAAGAGAGACACAGTGAATTGAATGAAGGCTAAAGAGAAACGCGGTGTGTGAAATTTTGAAGGCGAAAGAGGTGCGCGAAATTTTGAAGGCGAAAGAGGTGTGCGGAATTTTTACCCTAAATGGATTTTTACCAAAATACCCTTGATTGAAGTAAATTGTCTACCTAATGAAGGAGTGAAATTAATAAAGCATGATCTATTCCCAGCCATTAAAAATTAGATCTAAGAGCTTAAATTTGGTCTCTAGTTCGGTCTTTAAGAGTGAATTTGTGAATAATGGGACTCTATAGATATATATATATGGATGTAATCAAATGCAAACTTTAAATATTGTACAAATTCCAAACTATGATCTGGACCGTTGGAAAATGTCAACAGATGACAAAATAATAGCAATAAAGAATATCAACACAGTGTCAACAGTTGATGCTGTGTCGACACTGTGTTGACATCAAAATCTTGAAATTTTACCCTGTGTTGATATTGTGTTGAGGAGTTTGGAGTTTGTACAATATATAGAGTTTGCATTTTATTGCTACCCTATATATATGTATTAATTTTATTATTAAATTTGTATGTAATACTAGTATTTAATATCCATCCCTCCATATTTCCATGTTCTGGATCCGCCCACTGCCTATATTGGTGGATGAGTGTCTTGTAAGTCACTAGCGCAACTCTAGTAGACTTTGAATTATTTACAAAAGAACCTGGAAGCGATACATCTACATACAATACATGAAAGAACGCCGCCGGAGTTTCTGCAGTTGGTTTAGGGAACCATATCAATACTACATTATAAAACTGAGTTCAAACATTATCGATATGCTCAGAAGATCCTTTCGACTGATGAAGACATGTTAGAGTTTCAAAAGGACCGAACAACGAAATTTAAAATATTACTCCCTCCGTTCGCGCGATTAGGAATCTCATTTTTCAATTTTGATTCGTCGGCAAACATGAGTCCTAGTTCATTTTTACTATAAATGATAATAGGTCTCATATTTCACTCATTCATTTCATTTATATTTCATTTAATAGTAATAGTGATACTTATATTGCACTAACTTGTTTCGACCCGCTTTTCTTAATATTTCTTAAATAAAATGAGACTTTTAATGGAAACAAAGGGAGCAGGGACCCGGGGGTGGGGGGGGAGGGTCAACCGGGAAAATTTATAGGAAATCTCATTCGTTTCAATTTTTCAGCAGGAGTCGACCCCACCGTGCGTCGAGGCAGAGAAGAGAACAACATGGTGGCTGGTGGATATGTGTGTAACAATGAACAGAGAGAGATGGAGAGGAGAGGGAGAAGCAGTTTTATTGTTTTTGAAAAAGTAGAGTTGCAAATTTGGAATTGTTAATTATTTCAGTTTTAGAGCTTAAAATAATGAGTTTTGATACCTCCTTGCAGCCAATTTATACTCCCGTTCTGCAATAGGAGTCCTATTTAGTTATGGCACATGTTTTAAGAAATGTAAAGAAAAGTGAGTTGAATAAGTTAGTGAATTATAAGTCTCGCTTATATATATTAGTTTTATAATAAAATATGAGTGGAATAAGTTGGTGGAATATGAGACATACTTACCCTTTATGGTAAAAGTGAAATAAGACTCTTATTGTGGGACGGCGGATAGAGTAATTCACAAGCATTTCGTGGAAGGAATTATCGGTGCAAGGGTGTAATTTTGGGATTCCATGTTTTATTTCATTAAAACACAATGTCAACCAAATACCCTAAAGCCCGTTTTCACTAGCCCAATTTCTCAACCAAACATAAATTAAAGTAGAAAAGCTCCTAGTTCTAAATTCATGAAAGTCTCAGTTTCATAGAAATTGTGTTTTAGACTTACAAGCTTATCAAACATACCCTAATATGAAAGACTAATCACTAACAAGGGCAGAGGTAACGATACTTATAATTTTGGTAAAAGACCAGATGAGACATCGTTCCCATGTTTCAGAATCTTGAGAAATAGATAGAAAGTTTTGGTCGCACAACCATTTGACCCTGTGGCAAAGGTCACAGTTTGCTGTGAGGGTGGAGTATCTTTTTTAGAAAAAAACCGAAGACCTAAAATTTCATTTAATATATTCAGGGTCCATTTAAAAAAAAGCATTTCGCAATAAATTGCAAATTGAAAACCCCCTCATCGTACTACTATTGATTTGTCGATGGACTTAGTATAAAAGTTTTCTCAATTTAAACTCATTTTTAAAGTCACACCAATTTGGTACGAACGTTTTCTCAAGACTAAAGTTTTTTTTTATCCTAAACATATGATCATTTTACGAATTTGGTCCATAATATTTACTTTTTGAATTTTGAATCTCGAACAAACAAAAACGGTCCTTTTTGGATGGCGTCATCACAAAACTAACGGCCAACGCTAATTGGCTAATTTTTTTTATCGAATTAGAATAACTAATCCATAATTAAAAGTACATGTTGGTCCTAAACATATGACCATTTACGAATTTGGTCCAAAAAAAAAAAGAATTAAGGTTCATCCATCACTTTCTTCTTCGCCGGCTATCTTCGACGATATTCTTAAGATCTTCAACAACTTCAACTCTGACAGTAGATTGTGCGATAAGCTCTCCGACGACAGAATCAATTAGAAGCTCAAGTCTCTCGACTGTCGCATCCCCCGCTACATCTACCTCGACACGTCAATTTGTTCCAATTCGGTCAACATCTCCTCCATCCTACACGCCGTTGACCAATTGATCTTCATCGTTGCCGATTGGGCACTGATACGCTCGAATTTTGCACTATTTTAAGGCCATTATTTGGTCCATTTTGAGTGTCAAAGTTGCATTACATGTCCATAAATTGCATATTTTATCTATTTTGACGTGTTTTGTGATAAATGTATAAATTAGAGCCAAAAAAGATAGCTAAAAGTCGAAGTTGGAAATCTGGAGCTTTCAAGAAGCCCAGTGGTCCGCTGCAACACAGTCAGCGACCACTAGCCACCAACGACCCTGAACAAGTAGCGGTCCGCTAAGGGAAAGTTGTGCAGAAAAGAGGAACACGCCCAGCGACCGCTAGGGTCTGCGCATCGACCGTTCCACGAGATCCAGTAGCTACGGGATGATTGCTAGCGACCGCTGATCAAGAGGACAATGCACAGCGACCGCTGGCCAAGTTGTAGCAGCCCGCTAGGAAAGCGCGGCACACAGATCTGACCTACTTTCTCCCCAAGAGTTACCATACTGTGCTGAATATTTACCATAATTATGGTACACGAAAATTGCACTATAAATATCCCCTCAAGCTTCATCATTAAGGATCTTCTTTTTGTTGCATAATTCCAGAGCGTAATAGTTGAGAGTTCTACTTGGTTTATCAAGTTCAAAGGTTTAAAGAAGGAATCAAGAGAAGATCAAGGCTACAAGAATTCAACCTTTGAGTTTTATTACTTTAGTTCTTATGTTTTTATTGTTTCCCCGAAAAACTATGTCTTTAGATTATTCAATCATGTGTAACTAAATCCTAGAATTATAGGGATGTGTTAGTAACGACTTGGTTTATACAGTTCCTATTTATTTAATATCCGTTTTATTCATTACTTCGCTTCTATTCTAAGTATTGGATAATTGCTTCACGTTTGAGTGACACATTCTGTGATGATCTATTGACTTGCTACATAATCGTTAGATGGGGTTGACGAGTTAGAAGAGCTTAGTTGACACTACAATTAGTTTCCTCTAAAACGGCACTGAATTGAGAGTGATGACATCTCGAGGATCTTAGGAGCTTTTAGGAGTTACAAATCTAGGATTGACCCCTAGTGTCTGTAATCTACGCTTGTGTCGCATGGGCGAAACTTATGTGACTCGTTCTAGTGTAGTATGAACTGTGCTAGGGTGTTGTAGTTAGAACTTGTATAACCAACTACAATACCCTAGCACGGTTTATACTTCGATAGAACGAGTCACATAAGTATTGTCCATGCGGTACAAGCGTAGATTACTAACACTAGGGTTGTCAATCCTAGATCCGTAACTCCTAAAAGCTCCTAAGACCATTGAAAAGTCCTTACTCTCAATTAACAGTGCCGTTGTAAGGGAAGCTAATAGTAGTATCTACTAAGTGGATCTAACTCGCCAACCTCCTCTCACGATTATGTAGCAAGTTATATTAAATCATCACCGAATGTGTCACTCAAACGTGAAGTATTATGGAACAACTTAGGAAAGAAATGAAGTAAAACAAAACGGATATTAAATAGAAACTGAATTGTATAACCAAAGTCGTTACTAACACATCCCTAGAATCCTATGAATTTAGTTACACATAATTGAATAGACTAAAAACATAGATTGTAGTAAGACAA
>NW_024599687.1:0-37439 GCF_004379255.2 Salvia splendens
ATGATCTAAAGGTTGAAAACAGTACGTTCTGAATCTTTAATAAGATTATTTTTATGTTTGCCAACCGTTACATATGTTTATACAATTATACTCTATTAAATAGAAATCATGTAACACTTTTTTTTGCTATATCATCACGGTTTATAATTTTTTTTCTTTTATTGAAGTGAATAAAATAAAATGGTACTATTATTTCGTTGAAATATGTTTTTTTTTGTTATCCATCAACTAATGTTATTAGAGAAGCTTATTTTAACTTTAAAATTTTCTTTGCTTGAGTTCAATACAATTGTAGTACAAACGAATGATACATGATACTACACATATAATTGATTAAAATAAAACAAAAAAACAATAATCATACAATATAATCCAATGAAGGATTATAAATTATAGATTTATTCATAAAAAAAGGTTAACATCCATAAATTATAATCATGCAAATCCCAATTCTCCTAACAAACACCACATTAATTTCTATAACATTATTTTGGAGAAGCTTAACATATCCGGCATGGAGAGGGTGGTTGCCGGGTGAGGGCGGGAAGAAGGCGGCACGCTGGCGGTTCTCCGGGCGGAGACAGGCGGAGGGGGCCGCCCCAGTGAGATCCGAAGCCTTCTATGGTTGCTCACATAAGGGTTGTGCATTGAGAGAACAAGTGATTCTGCATTAGCAAGAATCCATCAAGAACAACACTACACAATGTGTAAAGGAAATTTCATTTTTTTCCTTCCTATATTGGTAAGTTGTTGCTATAAATGAAGTGTGTTTGTGACATTGTGTTCTATGAGATCTTATATAATGTAGAGTAATTGATCATGGGTAATTAGAGGTGTGAAAAGTCAAAAATTCATTCATAGATGAGATTGTGGAGTTAGGTAAAACTCCTAAATCTAGTAGTATTATGTGTGATTAGGGAAAAAAATAAAATTATGGGGGTAGTGTTGGATTGGAGTTGACTAGGTCTTCCACTTCAATTTCGTTAGGTAATAAGAAATAAATAAAGATTCTAAAGAAGAGTACATGTACAAGTTACAATCAATAAATATTCGAGTAGGTATTGAGTTGGGGTCAACTAAGGGAGTCATCATAAACTTTAATATTGTAATTAATAAAAAAAATAGAATTGTGTGTTGTGGCTAATATTGAATAAATACTTTATATGCATAAATTAAAAACACAACAAATGATTTTTTTTTGTCAAGCTACTAGGCATGCACTCGCCAGCCGGCTGGGCGAGTGCACGGGCGTTGTGCGTGTGAGCGCGTTGTAGGGCTCACCTTAGTGGTAGAAAAATTTGCAAGCTAATAATCATTATTACCATTGTGATTACTATTGAGTCGTCGGCGCAAAAGTTGTAATGTTTAATTAAATATGCCAATCAAAATCTGATTAGTGCATATGGTAATGGTTTATCACTCTTCATTAAAATTTGTGGAATCTTCTCATTTAATCCTAAAATTATACTTGGACCAAGTCAAAATCAATATATTAATCTGCAAGCTCGTTTTAAAATTACAGTAATATTTATCATGTTAGTTTTTTCTTTGATAATTAATTATGGCATAATTTATTGAGAGGAAAATAGGATTAGTGAGCAAATGAGTATTTACAAGTTTAACTGCATGCATCTAATATGTAATCTTCATTTCTTGAATAATTGTACATATATCTTAGTAGTAGTATAATGAAGGACCAAAGGAATATTTATCTAAGTATAGATAGTAGGAGACTAGGAGTGCTATATTTTACTGATAATTGTGGATTATATAATGGATCAATTAATCAAATTGAATTTCTCACTAGGTAAGAATTTCACTTGATTAAGTCTCCTACCAATATATAATCAATTGATTAGTAATGAAGCAATAATTTCATTTCATGTTTGCCCTCAAAATTAAGTATGACATAATTGAGTGTATTCTATATCAGACCTGGGTTATTGAAGCCCATATAAGGAATCCATGGCCCGTTTAAAGTGATATTTGGGCTCTGGCCAGCTAAATAAATACTCTCTTTATTCATAGCGTTGCCACGAGAATTATAATAAAATGGTATCTAATGAGTTTAATATAAATAAATTAGAGAAAGTAATAATCAAGAATAAAGTGGTTAATTCTTGCCAAAAAGAATAAACGAATTATTTATCTAATGACACCCTGAAAATGAATACGCTGAAAATGAATACGATGCAATTATTGCGGATTTGCAGAATGGAGGGAGCATTATTTAGGGTTGATTGTCTTTAAAATCATATAATTTGGTTAAAATTCTTATTTGTCACGTATATGTTAAAATTTGAATTACAAATCACAAAGTTTTGCAAAATTAGTCTTCTTATTTGACCAAATTTACTCTATTTATTTTTATTTTTTTTTATAGTTTCTTACTCGAAACGATGTCGTTTAGACGAACACATCAATGTGTATTTATGTCACTCACTGGCAATGGATATCAATAAATTTTACATGTATTATATACACCAACTTTGCTTCAGATATGTCTAGAAAAAGCTATATTGGGATAATTGACAATTGTAGAATTCTTATGTTTTGTCTATCAAATTTTAAAAGTTGAAGAAAGAAATTAAATTTGACCAAATTTAATTATTCATATTATGAAATTAACCCTACTATTTATTGATTTTATTTTAGGTTATGGGGATATTGGTCTCTAAAACCATGAACTTTGGTCAAATTTTGGTATTTTCCACGAACTTTAAAAGTGGTCTAAAATATCACTAACTTTACATTTTGTTTGTTATTTCCTATAGCAGGTCAATCACCATATCCAACCAACTTCCGTGCATTTTTTTATCCTACTTGAGATTACTAAATCAACGTGATTTTCTACGTAGCTTTTTATCCTACTTGTCACGAACTAAAAAAGTAATCAAAATATCATAAATATTTTATGGTTGCCAGTGTATAATAAGATTATTGCTGAAGATATCTTATTTGAGCTGTCATAGAAAATAACAAACAAAATGTAAAGTTTGTGATATTTTAGATCAATTTTAAAGTTAGCGAAAAAATACTAAAATTTGATCAAAATTCATAGTTTCGGGGATCAATAACTCTAGTTTTATATGACTGAATAAGCCATTGAAAAACATTCTTGAAAAGCCCAATAATATGGGATCGTGTGCATTAAGTGTGATTACTACTCAATTTAGGCCTTTGCTTTTCAATTTTCATCTGATAACATGACTGTTGCGTAGGAGTATTATTTAACAAAAATAGAGTCATGCAGTTACTGTGATGAACCATAAAAATGTACTTTTATAAACTTTAATATAAGAAAATAAATTTAATATTTTTTATTTATGTAATGCTTAACTCTCTTTATTTTACCACCCCTTTTTTTATTATGTTTTCACTGCAATAAAGGGTATATATAGTAATCTTAAGGGAAAAAATATGGTTTTAAGGTGAATTAAATAGGTATTATTGTACTAAATTATCGAAAAAATATAGTTTTAAGGTGAATTAAATTTTTTACTACATTATTAAGATATGGATCTTTTTATTTGAACCAGAATAATAGCAAATCGCTGTTAAATGCAAATGTTGCTTTTCAATATAATAAAGGAATCACAATATTAAAATCTACAATCGGACTTTATGGCAAATCAGAGTGTGAACATGCAGTCTTAGCTAGTGGTGTTTGATTAGGTATCGAGTGAGATGATGAATTTGTTAGTGAATAATTGTTTGAGAAACATCCATCCATTATCGTATGTGCTGAATATAGGGGTAGTGTGATGTCCCCTCCTTAAAAAAAATGCAAATGTTGCTTCCAAAATTAAGGAATGTTTGAAGGCTTTTTTTGAGATACTTTGTTGCTTACGAAACTGCATGTGTATGAAATTCTTGACCATTTTTGTAAGTTATTATCTTTGGCGCTAATTTCTAAGAGAAAAATAATCTAGTTTGGGAAGAAACGTTATTACCTAGTTATGGACAATTAACTGAATTAAATGAAATTAAATGCTAATAATAACCATATTAATATATACTAATGCAGTATAACAAACTCTATTTAACAATTTCATAATTAAACTATTATAAAAAAATGAAATTGAAAAAAATTACAAAATCAAAATAAAATCCTACTAGCAAATAAATGAAAATAAAAAATATAAATAGAAAGACAAACTAAGTACTCAATCAATGTAGTAGTACATACAATTTGGTAATTAAAAAAACTAAATAAATAGTGTTGATCAGAGTAGGGACTATTTTTCGCTATATCAACCCACTTAATTTTTTTAATTATAAAATCAATATATACTTATTTAGTACTTGTAATTACAGTTACATTTTACCTCAACAAAGTAATTAGTTGATCCATCTTAATTTTAACCCAAACAATTCTTCTCTGTTATTAAACACTTTCTTCTTCACCGACTCTCTGCATACTGTGAATCGCCATTTCTTCATCTCTCTCAATCTCCTTCTCCACCACAATCTCAAATTCGATCTTTTACATGTCTTCTCTGTTAATCTAGATCCCGCTGAATTCAGCCAATGCTGCTCTCATGATCAGATTCGGATCCCACATTTTCGTCTCTCCCCATCCACCCCCTTTTCAGCCCTAATTGATCCAATCATTTCGAAAACTCCTCACTCCCCCAAATCAATTCTTAAATTATATACTTCAATCGTTAATTACCCCATTGATTTGATAATTTCCCGATCCGATCATCAGAACAATGTCCGCGATGAAATCCACGGGCCGATTCTTCACGATCGGGCTGGTGACATCGTGGTACTCGTCCAACATTGGGGTTTTGCTGCTGAACAAGTACCTGCTGAGCAATTACGGCTTCAAGTACCCGATTTTCCTGACCATGTGCCACATGACGGCGTGCGCGCTGCTCAGCTACATCGCCATTGCGTGGATGAGGGTTGTGCCGATGCAGACCATAAGATCTAGGGTTCAGTTCATGAAGATCTCCGCCCAGCTTGATTTTCTGCACCTCTGTTGTCAGCGGCAACATTTCACTCAAGTACTTGCCGGTCAGCTTCAATCAGGCCATCGGCGCCACCACGCCCTTCTTCACCGCCGTCTTCGCCTACTTGATGACTTTGAAGAGGGAAGCGTGGTTGACTTACGTGACTCTGATTCCCGTGGTCACTGGAGTCGTCATCGCCAGTGGGGTATGTATTGATCGGTTTTCTCCTCTTTTCTGTTTGATTTGATTTGGGGCTTGCTCTTGAAGAAAATCTTTGATCGATTATATGAACTGCTTTGATTTCGTATTGGTGAGATGATTTTGTGATAGTGAATTGTGGGATTCATATAATGGAAAATGATTTTGTGGGTTTATCGATTAATAGAAGGGGTTTAAATTGCAATTCGAATGATAATTGGGATTGAAAGATCTTGTGTTATTTCTAGCTTCAAAGGATATAGTCATTATTCGGATTAGTTAATCGAGTGCTATCTGATTTTGGTTCGACTTCTTGCTGTTAGGGTGAACCGAGTTTCCATTTGTTCGGGTTTCTCATGTGTATCGGAGCAACAGCTGCAAGGGCACTGAAATCAGTGGTTCAGGGGATTTTGCTTTCTTCTGAAGGGTAAGCTTCCTCTTGTTCGTTTACCTGTTAATGATAGGGAAGAGATCCGTGTCGTTTATGTGGATTTCTGAAAGATTTTCTTTTTCATTGAAGGGAAAAATTGAATTCCATGAACCTGCTATTGTACATGGCTCCTATAGCTGTTGTGTTACTGCTTCCTGCTACACTTTTTATGGAGGAAAATGTTGTTGGTATTACATTAGCATTAGCTAGAGAAGATGTCAAAATTATTTGGTTGCTGTTGTTCAACTCTGCGCTGGCGTATTTCGTAAATTTGACCAACTTTCTGGTCACAAAACACACCAGTGCTCTAACTCTTCAGGTATTTTTTGCTTCTTGTTCATATGCCATAGCTTTTCTCTTATCAATTCTTAATAATTGATCAACTTTTGGTGAAATAATTGTTATCAATTCTCATGTTTTCTGAGACATTTACTTTAGATTCATTTTGGATAGAATCTTTTCCCTCATGTATTTCTGAGTGTGTGTGGAACATATCAAAAGCTCCTAGGTGTCTAATAGATGAAGGAATCCCATAATGTTCCATCTTGCGGAAAGCCTTTCTAAAATCTTCCATTTCACCTAACACTATCGTTGGTTTGCTCGTACCTGATTTTGTTTTGGATCAAATTATCTTTTGTTCGTGTATCATGAATCATGATCTTGTATTGCACAATACCATGGCTATGTGAAAAAATTGTTCGCGGATCCTCCAGCTAAAACTGACCTGGTGTTTCCTCGATGAATATCAGGTGCTTGGAAATGCAAAAGGGGCAGTAGCAGTGGTGGTCTCCATATTGATCTTCAAGAATCCCGTCTCCATAACAGGGATGCTTGGATACTCCTTACCGTCATTGGTGTTGTCCTCTATAGTGAAGCTAAGAAGCGCAGCAAATGAAAGCGCGGCTATCAACAAAGACGTCATCCATATTGTAATTTGATAGACCTTGGCCCCGGGAAGACGTATTTTTGCCCAAAGAGCCAAGGAGGGAGTGCGAGAAGGGTTCGACTCGTACCAGCAGTAGTGGACTAGAAGTTTAAATAAGTGACTCAAATGTCTTAATTTTTCCCAATCTTGGCTTCTCAAAGTAAGCTCACTTTTACCTTAATTCTCTTTTGGGAAAGATTTCATCCATTTACACAGCTTGTGATTATAATTTTTTTACAATGTCAATTAACTATAGACATACACAGAGTTTAACAATATGTTATCATCCTTACTTCATCAAATGATATATGAAAAGAATACTTTAGCCGATTTTGTTTGTGTATTTTTTGTGCCTAATTAAAGAACGACGTCGTTTCTTTCAAGTGGCGATTCTCTATCAATTTTATTATTTTATTGTTCTTTTTGTGGTTTTGAGTTTGATAAGTACTAAACTGCGAGGGATATAATTGAAGAAATTCCTATCAATTATTAAAAGAACTATTGTCCATTGATTTTAGACCACCTTTTGTCTAACAATTCCAAATTTAGGGTGAGTTTCGTAAAAAAAATCCTGAAAATGGCAACTTTTATTTAAGTAGATTCTTTGAATGGACAAACGCCAATAGCATTACGTGTTTAAAAATTTTTGCTGTTCCAAGCATAATCAAGGCTCTTAGGAAACCATTTTTCCAAATTCACCACAAATTTGATTTTTTTTCCTTTATGATCTATCCATTAACCTTTCCCCTTGGCCAGTGGCGGACACAGTAAGGAGGGAGGAAGGGCTTAAGCCCCTCCCAACAACTCTTTTTTGTGTTTTTTTCTACTTCAATTTTTGGAAAATATTTCGTATACACTCTTTAGCCCTTCCCAAGTTTATATTATTGAAGAGTAAATCATCAAAATTGAAATGGTAGAAGGGGCTGAACTTTGGAATCAAAAAATTGCGGAGGTGAAATTACATAGATGAAAATGGCTCCTTGTTTGAAGGAAGAAGAAGACGTCCCTTTTTAAAAAAAATTAATAAGTGGAGTAATATAATATTATTTTATTCTAAAAGTTTCCTCGTGAATAGTGTAGAATATGTGGACTAGTTAAGCTATAATAATTAATAACTACTCTGTTAATATATCCACACATAGATTAAAAGTACAATCAATTCATAAATTTAATTTGAAAACATTTTTTTTGTAATAATAGTGCTGCTATTAAAATGTTAACTGTGTTCAATTTCCATTTAAGTAATGTAATAATTCTAAATTGATAATATAGCTTTTAGTACTATACTATTAATCATTCTGAAAGTATATACAATGTACCAAAATTTCAATTTAGTAGTCAAATTTTTGTTGTTAATAGTTACATCAATGATAGGCTATAGTAATAATTTACTAGTAATTGATATTTACTCTATTGAATATCTTATAACCTTGTGTAAAATAGAACATTTCATTATTTATTTGCAATAGTAATTTACAAAAAAATGATAAGTCTAATTATAATAATATACATTAAAACTTTAATTTTCTTTAAATAAATTGGCCGACTATTATTTGATTTGAGTTTAAGATGTTAGAATTGGAGTTTGGTTCAAATTAGATTCATATATTTTTCTATCTTTTTTTATATATATTTGCAACATAGTAATATATTGATTTATGCATTATAATAATTTTTTATATAATTTTTTTTATCATTTTTATAGTTGTATTTGTGATTTTTTAATATATTATTAATTTTTATTATATTTAGTGTTTTATTTATTGAATATAGTATATATATATATAGGGTATAAATGCAGCCCCTACCAATAATATTTTCTGCGTCCGCCACTGCACTTGGCTCTATGCCACCTTTTTATTTATCTAGTACTTCATCCGTTCGCGAATAGGAGTCTCATTTATTTTCGGCACAGATTTTTAGAAATGTTAAGAAAAATAGGTGGGAGAAAGTTATTGAAATATGAGTCTCACTTGTATATATTAGTTTTAAATGATATGTGAGTGGAGTGAGGTAGTGGAATGTTGAACCTCTTTACCATTTATAGTAAATATGAATCGGGACTCGTATTCACAGACGAATCAAAATGGAAAAAACGAGACTCCTATTCGCGGTTAGAGGGAGTATTTCTTAAGAGGTATTGACATGCACTTTGAAGATCCATTTCATTTTTTTGTTTTTTTTTTGACATGTGTTATACTCGAACGTCACATGAGGATCTATTGGTGGAAAGTTGAATGTCATCCAAAAAAGATTTCTATTTTTGTAAAGATTCAAAAAAGAATAATTAATTTCTATTATTTATACTACTATTTTAAAATTTACCTATAAATTATTCAACTACTAATTTTATTTGATTTTGCATCCATAGAGATCAATGTTCATGCTGATCAATGTGGTATTTAACTATTTATAGGTGGGGATAAAGAAGTTGAGATATTAAAAATGAAGTAACGGCTAATTAAAGGTGGGAAATTTTTTAATACGATTCAAAAAAGAACAATTAATTTCTATTTTACATAATACTACTATTTTAAAATATATCTATAAATCATTCAACTATTAATCTTATTTGATTTTGCATCCATATAGAATTCTGATCAATGTTCATGCTACCATTGAGGGCCAACAAAATGAAGTCGAAAGGGCTCAAATGCATTATCCAAGTTGCTTTTCTTTTTGTCGAACTCGCATTGAGTTTCGAAAATATCCTGGATAAGGATACTACCTCAAGGTACCCGCATAGAGGGCCCGTCCTTAAGGTCCCTCGATGATCCTTAGATATCTACAAAACGTCTCGGTACCTACTAGGTGTCCTGAGGATTAGCCGGGCCGTGTCACTTTGCCAAACTTAACGCACAATAAAAATGAGGTAATGTAGGGAAAAAACATAAAACAAGATTGGCAAATTGTTTGAATTTGAATGTCATTAAAAACAGTGAGGGGAAATACAACTTCCCCCAAATTGTCACCAGCAATGAATGCATTACACTCAGCAGTAGTGAAAGTTACCTCAAAGTTGCAGGAATCGAAATCAAACAGAAATATGTCGAAAAACACACCCACAAAGGCAAGCTCATGCCGATATAGTAAAAATACTGAAGGCGCCTCATGTTGAAGAGTCAGGAACAACAGCAGTCGGGCGTTTCATTGATGCAGACTTGAGCACATGGTTGTAGCTCCCCTTTTCTTTGAAGAGCTGCGAAAAATGGGGCTTGCAGTATAGGATGCCGTCTAGGGCAGCATAGTTTGATGGAGTTAGAGAGCATCCTCCGTGAGAACACTTGAAACAAGACTTGTGGTAGCTCAGGCTTTCAACAGTCACCTGTAAGAAATGGTGAAATGAGGTGCATTGTATTATAGTCCCTTGTCAGTGTTCGAACTAATAAAATACAAGAAAAAGCGAACATCTTTCTGTCAAAAACTGCACAGCAACGTATAATATAGGTCGTAAATGCACACAGGGAACGCCACATGCAACGTGAATATCTCAGGGCCTCAAAATGTTCACTAAGAGTAAAGGATTTAGCCAAATCAGAGCTTTGCAACAAATTTTTCAACTTCGGTTTGCCTCAAATGTCACTGTATCGGATGTTTAATCGGTATTCATACCTTTTCAAGTGGGTAAGCTGTTTTACCGCACGTTGCACATTTCTCTTGTGTCCCAGAGAACATGCCTGCAGCCTTGCTAGGTGATCTTGTCTGTAATTTCAGAAAAACGGAAAAAGAGTCGGACCGTTTCTTAAGAGCATGGTAAAAACGATATAGACCTAAATTTTGGAAATTTTACCATCTCAGGGGTTAACTTCTCAGCTGACTTTGCAGCTGTACAGAATCGTAACGGCACTGATTAAACAAATGAAAATGAAAAATCGTTAAAAGATAAAGAGGAGTTGCAGCCTTACGTGACTGAAAGTTCTTGGTGAAGCTGCCAGTCTCCTTGAAAAGTTGTTCATAGTGAGGCTTGCAATAGAGAACACCCTCCATCGACGAATAGCTGCTCAGCTGTGAAAACGGTGGGAAATTCAGGATTCAGTATACATGACCCTTAGGTGAACGAAAGGATCATCATATTATTATCTTCATTAGAAAGCAATTGGTGCAACTTTCACACTTCAAATGCCCAAATTTACTCATTCAACAATTCGAGTTTCTCCCTAACTGATCACTAATATCTTGACATATACACCGATGATCCAAATGATATAGAAATCATTACTTGTAAAGATGAAAGGCGATCAATCGAACAATATGGCTCCTATATCACATGCATTTGCCAATTATGCATTGCATTTGCCAATTATGCATGATAAGAAGTTTAACATCTTCCCAGAGAGATTTTTACCATGAATCTTCATTCAAACATCATATAATTAATACCTTTAAAATGCTTAGGCACAGTTCATATGATGCATTTGTATTAACGAGTGAATTCTCTCTTCGGAACAACCAATTTATATATGCAGATGAGACCCAAACAAATAATAACAATTGCAAGAAATCACAATTAAACTCCCATATCCCAAAATCACATATAAATATGGTAGCAATCACATCATTTGCTACCAGATCATCCAAATACAAACTTGACAAAAAGGCAAATCATGAAACATCAAGAATTAAAAGTCTAAACATAGAAATATGATGGATCTTGTATAACTTCTTCCAAAACCAAAGCAGCATACAACAAATAATTGAAATCAAGCACCTTGATTTGATCTCAGAAAACACACAACAATGAGAGAGAAGCAACCTTGAGGGTTCCTTTGCAATGGGAACACTTGAAGCAAGATTTGTGATAACTAACACCATCAGCAGACAACAATTCCACCGGATAAACAGTCTTCTCACAGGCCTTGCATTTCTGCTGCGTCCCAGTGAAAGACATTGTTCTTCTATACCTCTTTCAACCAACCAAAAATTAATAGATCTGTAACAGTCACTGCAAAAAAACTCCAAATCAAGCAGTGATTTCCACTGTAATAGCTGATCTACAGCTTAGAGTGAAGGATTCACATCAAAATGGAGTCTTTGAGTGAATGTTAAAAACCCATCTGGTCAAAATTACATTACCTCGAAAGAAGAGGGAAAAAGCAATCAAGGTGCTTGACGAAAAGCCGTAAAGGTTCAAAATTGGTGGATGGGACTCCCCACCTCGAATCTCACTTTAGTTATGCGTTCTCGACAAGGGAGAGAGCACGAGATGATGAAGAATAATGATGATTGTGGATAGAGAGAGAGAGAGAGAGAGAGAGAGAGATATCTGCGGAGTTTGACTCTTGTAATGAAGATATTCCTCATGTCAACATGTTCTATTTTGTCCTGTTTTTTTACGGTCAAGGGCATCCGCAGCTTGGTGATTTTGGTGCGTGCCGTGGGTGCGGAACCGAAGCGAACCGAACGACGGGTTGCGATTAGGGCCATTAGGCTACGGGATGGGGGGGTCGCTCGCGGGGCGGGGGGAGGTTGGCGAAACGTTTTTATTTTTCTTCGAATTAAATGATGGATGTCGGGTGAGATAATTGAAAGATAATAGTGAAAATACGAAAAAGAAATTTTTGCTAAAAGGATAAGTATGTCATTTTGCTTTAGCGTCTCGATAAGGAATGCATACACGCCTAACTTGGATAGAGAGTATAAATAGCAGTTCATTTAAGATCAAAATGAATTCGGAGAGGCTAAGGGGCGGATGGGATGGGATGCTACGAAAGTTCGAGGTAATGGGCTTGAAAGCCATTGCCACCCGTATTTTTTCGCTTATAGGACTTATAAATATGAATAGTGAATACGAGAAATTGATAAGAGATAATTAGACTATCATAAACTGTGAAAGAGATAAGGTGATCCATGATAGTTGAAAAGATTAGATAGATTAATAATATTATAGTACTGTGTTTTCGTCGATAGGAGCTACGGTATGGTGTCAAGCCCAACAAACAGTGGGAGAAATAGGATGGAAAAGAGATCAACGATGAAGTGCAACATGGTTGGTAAAAATGTTTGGCGGTTTCGAAAATGTGTGCGCAACTATTATTGATATTTTTTAGAAAAGATAAAGAAATAAAAATTGACTACTAGATAAATTTGTGGATGTACTACTATGAGTTGGTGTGGGGTCCAACTACTTGTTTTACTTGTTGGTGGACTAAAAAGAGGTTGATTAAAGAGAATAAAATCTTACTAGCCTTACTAAGGAATATCATTAGAAGTTATTTAATGTTTGGAAGACATTCTTTCTTCTATTATTTGGATCCACTCATAAGCCACCACGCCTAATTAAAAATCTCTATTGATCAGTCTTACACGAGTAGTATATTAATAGTGGAGTAGTACTTCTCTATTTATGAAAGTGGGAGAATTAAATAGTTACGCATCTTGAATTCTCTACCTCCAGGTAAGAAAAATGTTTACTTATTAATTTATTGTAAATATAATTTACTATTCATTTTACACATTGTTCTTAATTTTCGTATTGAAAAAAAATACCTCTATTATCAAGGAACGGAGGAAATACTTCTTTTGAAGGTATTTTCATAAAAAAAAATCTTATATATTTCATCCTACAAAATTTGGACCCGTTTGATATGGTAGAAATGCCAAGATATGGATTTGTATATGTGTATTTCCATTTGTTTGGTAGAAAAGATACTCCTATCTCATAGCCCGCATTAAAGCACGAAGCCCATCTAGGCCCGACAAAATCCCCCTATTTCATACGTTTATGTATTCAACCTTGTTTTCAACTATGCCCTTTTATTAATTCTCTCCCCACTCAATCTCCCCTCCCCATTGCCGCTCATTGTCACCCATGGCAGTGCTCTAGTTGAAGGTGGTGGGTCTTCCAGCGGTGTGTCGTCGGCTTGCTATCTATCCCTGAAACTTTGCCTCTCTCCTCGATGTGTGCAGTAGTGTGTCCGACTGGAATTTGTTACCTCCGGCGGTAGTGAGAGGATGTCTCTCAACGATTGCCGCTGTAACCTTACCAATGTCGCACCATTCTTTTCCGTCGTCAATTTCTCGTGACGAGTACAGTTCTAGATCTTAGCCTTTTCGTCTATGTGATATGTCCTTTGTGAGGCAAAGAACGATTTAACAAGTGCTATGGCTCCCCATTTGTGCCTAAATCTGATCTGGTTCATCTGGATTTTAAGTTACTATACATGATTTTTGGATTACTCAATACATTAGTATCTTGTTGAATTATTGATGAAGAATTTGAATAAACTTCCCACTGATTAAGACACATAGACACCAATGAAGAATTTTAGCAAATTACTCCTTATTACCTTATGCTACAAAGATAGCTGATTTTTTAGATCAAGGACAAGTACGTATTTTCAATTGTATCTATGATATAATCTTGATTACTATTTTATTTAGCAAACAACAATTTAAATTATTTATATGTTCCTAATCTTGGTTTTAGCCCGCATTTCTTATCACGAGTTGCATATCTTATTATATCCTACTATGCTATCAAACAAGCCCTTAGAATATATTCACATTCAAAAGTATTTTGTATGGACATTTTAATCAAAAATTGAAATATTGAATATTTCTTTGCAATTATTTTAGAGTTAACATTTTTATTAAAATACTATAACGATATAAAACAAAATCGAATATTAATACGCAAACAATGTGTTAAATAGGGGTATCAAATTATATTATGACGTAATTAATTCATGTTATTGAAAAGTTAATAACATAAACATTTCATGGGGGTAATTACATGTTTCATACAAAATGTTTTACCTTTGTTTCAATTTAGTACAAAAAATATTAAGTTTACATATTTCATACAAAAAGTTTACTTAGTATTACAAAATAATACATTCCGTTAAGTCTCTACTAACACTGTTACTGCCAATTACGTCATACATACAAAAAGTTTCATCAATGTTTCAAATTTGTACAAAAAGTTTAAAATTAAAACTTTCCATTAATTATTTTAAACACAATTATTTTATTACTCACAAAAATGAAAATACATAGAAAAAAAATCACAACTCTTCACCATCAAATTAGCGAATTGCATTTTATTGTCGAAGTTTTGTCGTGTAACAATGGAGAATACAACTAAAAAGATATTGAATCTTTTTTTAAAAAATTAAATATTACGTATTCGCTGTTTGAAATTTAAATTAGTCATTTTGTAAAAATGAAATATGGACTTATTTTATATTGTGTTTTATAAAGAATACAATAAAAATAGAGTATATTGAGATATATATTTTTTTAAAACCACGATCAATTGCTGGAAGAATTGATATTGATTGTTATTTTTTTAGAGTGATTAATTGTATTAAATCTCTAATTATTCTTTTATTATGATGATAAGTTGGACAAATTATAAACTAACTAATGATATTTAAAATATTTAAGAGAATGTATTAATTTAAAACATTAGATCAATTTTTTATATGAAATATGTAAATTTAATACTTTATTTTATTAAATTGAAATAAATGTAAAATATTTTGATCAAATATGTAATTACCCACGTTTCATCGAACAAGAAAGGTGCAAAGTGCAGACCAGTCTTCAATGGCGAATTTATCTTCTTCCCTTCTTCAAGATCTCATCAGGTAACTTCCATCTCTGTCTTCTTGAGGGTTCGGTGCGACACTTTTTTGCATCTAATTTCCCTAATTCTGCAGATTATCAGAACCTCTGAAAGAATCACTCCTCAAAACCCATTACGCTCCGCCAGAAACCTACGCCACTTTCTCCGTTAAATCGGAGCTCATATCTCTGTTTCCAGACGCAACAATCTCCGACGCCGCTCTTCCAACCAAAATCAAAGACTTCGCCTTGTGCTGCGCGGCTTTGGCTTCCGCTTCAAACTCCACCTCCCAACACCTCTTGTGGATCCCCAGCGCACTCTCAATCCGCGCCGCTTCCGCTTTGGAAGAATTCTCGACTGCTTACTACGGTGATCAGGATGACGCGCACGCCAAGTGTTCGAGGAAAGGCGTCGCCGAACTGGAGTTGGATTTGCGTGGTGCGGCAGATAATGGAAAGAAGCTTTTGATCGTGCTCATGCCGGAGATCTTTCCATTGCTGAAGGATAGAATTAAGGAGAGTGCAATTGATGCTAAAGACGAGAATGATGGAGTTTCAGCGGCCAGCGCTCGGGCTCCAGTGGCCTCAGCTGTTTTGGCTGCCTATCAGCTGAGATGGATTGTTGAAAAGGCCATTGTGTGTGTTGCATTTGTTGCTATTCTTTGTTATTGTGAAATTGAAGGAAAAAATGAAGTTTCTGATGTTTTTGTGCTTGTTAATTGTTATAGGTGGATGCTCCATATATAGGGAAGCTTTGCTTGTTGATGATCCCGTGTTTGTTGACAGCGCTTGATCACTGGTCTCCAGAAGTGAAAGTAAGTAATGTAGTGGATGTTTACTTCTTACTTTTCTTATATTGTTTCTTCATACATTGTTGTCTTCATACTAAGTCTGTAACCTGCTGTGTTGTTGCCTTTTATGCTTGCCAAGTACTTGTGGTTCCTCCTCGGGACTTTTGTGGATAGCTAATCGAACTTTGGGGGTACCTATATAATATTTGATTTATAAATTATCTCAATTTTGGAGCCAAGACTAAAATGAGTGAAGTTAAAAAGGTGTACCAGAAGTGATTGTATATTTTCACTCTTTCAACCTTTAGTTTAGTTTCGTGAAATGGTTTTGTACATTAATCAAGCTTGGTTGTGGATCTCTGTGTAGTTCTTTAATCCTTTCCGGCATCGTTATACTTCCATACTTGACATTTCTGAAATATTTCATTGCTTCTTTAAACTGAGCCTTTGGGTTTTGCTCTTCAGGGCCAAGGCATGATAAGCTTTATACACCTTGCGAAAACAGCAAATGCTGCAGAGATTGGTGGATATGCGGATGTGGTTCTCGATGCTTGCTGTCAAAATATTGCTTCTGATGATGAGATATGGCACTATGTGGTGGAAATGTCGGTACTTCTCATCGCTTTACTTCAGAAGAATAATCCTCGTAGTTCATGGTATTGATTTTATCGCCTGCTTATGTCCCTCGTTCTATCTATTTAGAGAATTCTTCGAACTATTCATTAGAAGAGAGATAGAAAAAAGTAAACAAAAAGTATGCCTTTATGGAAAGTCACCTTATCCTCCTTTTAACTGAGATGCAAGATTTAATTTGTGGATTTTTATTTTATCTTCAAGCATAACCTTGTACGTTTAAAAGCTACCAGACCTATTGGCATATTTCTACCGATTTCTTGTTCATTGACTTTGTTATTTTATCTAGGTGTGAGAAGCTGCTAGGTGAGATGTTAAGCCATTTAGAAAGGCAACCAAGAAATAAGCAGCGGCGTGTTGTGTGGCTAACACACAGCGAGCCTTTGCTCAACACTCTCGGACTCGTACTGCTAGCCCATTTTAGACGTATTTTCCCGCTTTTCTTTAAGTGGATGCATGCTGATGATGACGAAACTGTTTTATTGGTAAGACTATCTTTTAATTATTTTATGTATTGTGGGAACCATTACTTTTTTATGCACTTCTTAAGACCCTTAACTTGAACCATTTATAACTCATTTGGGTATGCTTTTAACTCGTTGTTCTAAAACTATCATTGTTCCTCATATACACCTTCCTTACTTCAGGTTCTTGAACGTTTGATGGCTGTCGTGAGACTTACATGGATAAGGAATTCTCCACACATAAAAAGGTATTCTTTTGAGCTGTTCCTCGTAGCTGTAATATGAAAACTTCCTGAGCATCATGATCTGGAAGTTTCTATGTAGCTATTTACTTTTCATTTTCCTGACAGTTTATGTTTTTAGATCTTCAAGCCTCCCTCTATGGTGCTCTGATCTTATCAGTTTTAACTTAATAATGTTTATTATTGTCTCTCAGGTTGATTGACGAACTCGTAACTCTATATAAGGATGCAGCGTTGAAAGTAGCTCGTGAAGATATTCGATCACTAACTCTTCAGATTCTAAAGCTGATCCAGACGTGAGTTTCATGCTGTTTATAGTGTGTAAAAATTATTTTCGGTTTCTTGTCATGTTTTCGTCCTACATGGATTTATATTCTGCATCTTTATCCTTCTGTTGATTTATAGGTCGAAAAGACAACAGTTCGATGCAACGTGGTTGAAGTATAAAGATGACCCAAACTTAGCACCTCTCGTGCCATCCTTAACCTAAAGAGATCGTCTATTGGTATACGCTCATGCCTTTCACTCCCTTGAGGTAAAATCAGAAAAAATACGATTTGTACATCTGGAGTTCAATGATCACATGCCCCATTGGTATACGCCCTGTGCATATACAGTGGCCTCAATTCAACTATGCCGAGAGAAAGGTAATTTGAGACGCCAATGCCACCCTTCGGAAAGTTGCCACAGACTGTTGTTTGAGGCAAAGCTGAAGACTTTAGGCACATTACGATGGCTGCTGCACCCCCATTAGGCTTTTGCTGGTACGCAGGCGAAAGGCTCGTTGCTACTTTACCGAGTGTGAAGAAGACCAGAAGATCTTGATGCATATTCGGACTCTGCAGGCCTTGAAGATGAAAAAGAAGTTTCTTCCACAAGGAGAGCTTTTTATTTTATTTTTGGTCTTGGTGTTTCTACCATTTCAAGAACCAACTTTTGCAAATTGCAATACAACTTTTGTTGGAGAAATTTTTTTCATAATATATTTGGGTTTCAATATCTAAATTCTTTTAGCAGAAATTAGAAGATACATCCTTCGTCCATGATTAAATGACTGAATTGAACTTGACACGAGTTTTAAGAAATTTGACTTTATGAAGAAAAGTGGATGACAAAAAGTAATGGAATATGAAATTTTTTTAGATAATAGTAAAAGTATATATATATTGAATCATTTCAAAGACTGGTACTCCATTTAGCTTAGAAAGAAAGAAAGAAACGGCTTGTTTCGTCCCAACTAAGTTGAGTCAACTTTTGAGAACAGAAGTTAAGAAATTGTGTTTAATAGTAGGAGAGGGGAATAAACTATAAAAGATAATGAGAGAATTAAGTAGATGAAATAAAATAAGAGTGATTGAATGTTTTTTTTAAATAGAAATGACTCAATTTAATTGGAACATCCCAAAAATGAATAGGACTCAGTTTAGTTGGGACCGAGGGAATACTAAAAAACTGTGATAGTATGAAGACTTTAGGTATAAGCAGCACGACAGGTGGAATATTCCCCTAGTGACAAATAATGTGAAAAGAGGTTGCAATAAAAATGTAAATAAAAATTATATGTGAACCACAATATTGATATTAGGGGATCTATATAATTTTTAGAATGGCAAAAGATGCTCCAATTTAGTGGATTTCACCCTCACACTAAACAATACCGTGATGTGATCAAATCTTAATGCAATATTAAACGCTTCAATTTTTTTGGGGTAATTATCAAACGGGTCCAGTGACTATCCTCACGCTAATTTGTAGACACCTCAATGTGTGAGACAGCTGACTCAAGGATTTAGAGCTGCTCTATACTCAAAGGCAAGAAATAATCCCCTAACTATTTGGTTAAAGATGAACAAGTCATATGCCTTTAAGGACGCTAATTTACATAGAGAACCAACACTTTATAAAGTAATATTATTGTTAGTGTCTCAATTAAAATTATAAGATACAAGTAGAAGCGTCCTAAAAAAGGTAAAAGATTCAGATAATTTGCCCTCACATAGTGACGCTTTCTTTTGTGTCATAAATTATGATTAGTTTTAAAAAATTTCAAATGCTACTAATTAAGTACGTCTCAATATTTGTGTCATTTAAAGATAGTTTTTTTTAGCTTACACTTTTATTTAGTCAATGTAATAATGGTAAACGGTTATACAAGTGCACTATTTTGACTTTCATTTTCTATCTAGAGTGTCCACAATGGTGGCCTTCAAAGGCCACCATTTGTGGCCCGGCCACCATTTGTGGCTCTCATGTAGCCTTTGTAATGGCAAATGTAAAAAAGTAAATGCAAATTCAAAGGGCCACCAAATGTGGCCCTCTAAAATGTTAATTTTTTTTTTGCTTTTTTTTAATGTTATTTTTTAATTTAATTTAATGTTATTAAATTTTAGTAGATTAATAATTTGGATAATAAAAATAATTTAATAAAGAGAGAAGTAGAGACAAATTTTCGTCGTACTATTAATATGGGAAAATTCTACAACGAAAATATTTTAAAAACACAACATAATAATAAAAAGAAAAAAACGCCACCGCTTCCTACTCGGTGGCGTCATCGGAATCCGGCACATCTTCTTCACCTCCTCCACCGCCGCCGACACCGGCCCCACTGCCGCTTGCTTCGCCCGTCGCCGACCCATCGGAGAAGCCCAACTTCGACCTCAACCTAAGAATGAGGTCGTAGTACATCATCTTGGATCTCCATACCCCGGAGAATTACCATCTCCACCTTGCATTTTTTGTAGTGTTTGAGAGTGTAAAATGAAGGGATTTGAAGTGTAGAATGAAGTGAAAAAATGGAAATGAGAGTATATATTTATAAAAAAATTTCGAAAAAAAATTTATATTCCGCGGCCCAGCCGCGATTCGCGGCGCTTGCAATGGGAGGGCCGCGGCTCACACGGCTCAGCCACGTGAAAGCCGCGGTCGTGGCTCAGCCACGCTTCTCGCCTCTCCGCCCCGGCTCTCGGCCTTTGCAATGGGGGGCCGCGCGCCGAGCCGCGGGCCGCGGCTCCCCATTGTGGACACCCTTACAGTGGGAAAGAAGTTGCAGGAGTTTATAAGGAAAACTTTCAGACACATTGTTCAATTCCATTTTCTTTTTAAAAATGTCTAATTTAGTAGCTTAAAACTCAGCTTTTATATGATGATGATGATGATGATACGATGATGGTAATTATGATAGATATAGACTTTTACATATGAGATACAACAAAATTAACCCACAAATCTAAATATATCATTTTTCTTTTTATAATAAAATGTTTTAAACTTTCTTCAATATTTCTTGTCTAAATAAGACATCTAAGATCTATTAATCACTTTATTCCGCTTTTGTTAAACTCCTAGATTTGTCAATTAATTAATCAAGAGAAAATAGTTTTTCTTAGTAACAAGTAATCAATGTACAATCTTGTTTTTAAAAAAATTTAAATCAAAATATGCACTTTCTATACCAATCCGGCAATACCAATACCAATTTGGAAATTTCTTGTTACTTCACTTTGGAATTTGAGGACATGCATTATAAAAACGTTTTTGAAGTGTACTTGATAATATATTTACAAACCCAAATTAGCAATATTAATGATGTAGTTATTGTAAAAGTTGTTCTTCAAGACATCCACTTTTGCAGTATACTACTATATAATATGGGGTCAAATTTATTGATTTTAAAAAGTTAATAAATATTTATGTGTTTCGATTCAAAGAGATAGTTTTAATTGAAAAAAAACTATTTAATGCTGAGGCATATTTCAACCTTCCCAAAATTTGACTTCGCACTTGCTTACGCAAGAACATGTACACTATCAGATGGTTTTTGATTAGCTATCTATAAAAAAATATTTGAAAGTAATTATTTTTTCAAAAACTCGAAACTAATTCAATGGTTGTGAAATTTTTTAAAGTTAATTAACTATAGTGAGAATTGAGAAGTTTAGACTAAGTCAAATAAACCGTGCATTAATATTCACAGAATTTAAATATCCGGGGATTTACTTAATTATAAATGGAAAGCACAAAATCTTATTATCTACATTTACCTTATATCATTCTCAAATTTGAAAATAATAAATAAACAGAGAAAATTGCATTATAGGTAAATTTTCCGTATTTAATATCATTGACCAATAAACTTAACATTACTCCTCGCCTCAAGTATAAAATATCATAAGCTTTCTTCAATTTTTCAAATCGAAAATATCAATCATTGAACAAAATGTCTCGTACATTTTCTTTCTTGATGCTCATTGGAGTTTTGATTCTTATGATGACTTAATCTCTAGCTCGTGATTTAGATGAAGATGCATTGGATTCTAATACATATGAAAATAATGAAGACGAAGAGATGTTATCGAATATAGAGTTGCTCAAGCACAACCACCGCCACCGCCTAGGTCGTCACGCTCCCACTCCTCGAAGCCATAGCTCACCAAGAAACCATCGCCACCACGCTCCTCCTCCCCAACACCACAATCATGCTCTTCCGCCTCAGCATCGCCGCCATGCTCCTCCTCCCCAACGGCACAATCATGCTCCTTCGCCTCAGCATCGCCGCCATGCTCCTCCTCCCCACCATCATGCTCCTCCACCGGAATATTTTTAAAAGTGTATCATTATTGAAGAAAACAAATTTAGTACTTTGCTTGTTATGTTAACTAGTGTAACAGTTGTGCTATGAACACATCTTTAAATTATTTTTATATTCAATCCACATCTACATTACATTTTTCTAATGCCTAGTTATTAAAGAAATACCACTACAACAAAAAAGAAAGGCTGAGGATATTTTTTATTGTTATTAAGGATGTTAATTTGTGTTTCTAATTATACAACCAACTCTTTATAATGTGTCCTTATTGTTGGTATTCCAACTAAAATTATTTGACACAAAATGAAGCGTCCTAAAAAGCAAAAGATTAAGATAATTTGCCCTCGACTTACGGACGCTTTCTTTTGCGTTCTAAATTATGGTTAGTTTTAAAAAAAATTAAACGCTAGTAATTGATCTCAATTTTTATAAAGTGTCCTTATTGTTGGTGTTTCAACTATACTATGCTTTTGAATTTTCATCAATAATGTTGAGGAGGAAGAGCATGACTATGATCATGATGTCTTGGAGGATGAGCATGTTGAACATGCGTGTGGTCGTGATGAGGAGGATGAGCATGCCGACCATGCGTATAATCGTGATGAGGAGGATGGGCATGGCGGGCATGAGGAGATGGGGCATGGTAGTGAGGAGGATGAGCATGTTGGCAGTGGTGTTGGGGAGGAGGGAGTATAGTATTAATTTGAAAGAGAACCTTTTTTCAAAGAAAAGGAGATAGTGACAATTTTTTGTTAGACAAGCTAAAGTGAAAAGTGTGACATCTATTATGAGACGAAGTGAGCAGTATTATCGGAGTATATGGCTTAACAAAAAGAAATGCTTGATAATTAATAATTAACTGAAATATTTTTTCGTGTTTTTTGAGACAACATAAATATTTTCTTCTTGGATTTAGTGTTTGAGTGGTGAAATTGAAAATATCTTAGACAATTTCTATTGCTCAACAGAACTTGACTTGATTGGCAATATTGAAACATAAAAAAGAAAATGAGGCATTTTCTTGAATTTGGACCTTTGTTTTTGTCTTGTTGAATGCTTGGCACATTTGCAAGTGGGAATAAATTTGGTGAATATTTAACTTGTTTTGAAATTTTGGTTGTGATCTCGTGTATTCTTTGGTAGGACATAAGAAAGTTGGAGTCAAATCTTAATCATCCACATTTCTTTTTTTGACAAAGCAGAATCATCAATCAATATGTTTAGAGCATCCACGTCCGTGCTCTTGCCAACGAGCACGGATGTGGGCCCGGATCCATTTTTACGCCCTGCTCTTAGGCAAGAGCACAACACCCACATCCGTGCTCTTCCGCAACGACAAGCTCAAGGGTCCCACCATTCCATTATTCAATTTAAATAAAAACATTTCCACAGTATTAAAATGCATTAAAAATAACTGGAATAGTATTACAAATTACAAAAAAATTAAAAATTACATAATTAAAATCCTAAAAATTAAAATTTCATAATTAAAGTTTTTAAAATTAAAAATTACATAATTTAAATCCTAAAAATTAAAAATTACATAATTAAATTCATAAAATTAAAAAAACCTACTACTCGAGGCCGAATTTCGCCCAAATGTGTTTGATTAGGTCTTCTTGTAGCTCAACGTGGGTTCGGGTATCGCGCATTGTGTGCATTGTTTCGATCCTCTCACCCACCGTCGTATGCACACCTCGGCGTGGGGGAGACCTCGCGGTTGAGCTTCCGGCTTCATCCTCGTCGTAAAAGCTAGCCGCTCTCGGTCCTTCGTCGCTTATAATCATGTTGTACAAGATAATACACGTGTACATGATGTCGTCGATATTTTTCACGTACCACAGCCGAGACGGGGTCTTCACAGTGTTGAATCGGGCTTGAAAGACCCCAAAAGCTCTTTCGACGTCTTTACGAGCAGACTCTTGACGCTGCGCAAAAAGAACCCGTCTCGGGTCTTGCGGGTTGCTGAGCGTCTTCACTAAAGTCTACCACCTTGGGTAGATACCATCAGCGAGATAGTAACCCATGTGGTATGTATTTCTGTTGACGGTGTAGTCGATCGCCGGTGCTATACCATTCAACACATCATTGAAGAGTGGTGAAGAATATAGCAAGTTCAAGTCGTAGTTAGATCCGGCAACACCGAAATATGCATGTCAAATCCATAGGCGGTCGTCGGCGACCGCTTCAAGGATAAGTGTTGAGCCGCCGCCTTTGTTGCCGCTTAAGTGTTGCCCCCTCCAAGCAGTCGGGCAATTCTTCCACCTCCAATGCATGTAGTCAATGCTACCAAGCATACCGGGAAAACCATGGACTGTTTCGTGAAGACGAAGCAACCGTTGGCAAAAATCGGTGGTGGGTGCCCGAAGGAATTCATCCTGAAAGCTGAACGAACGCCCACGAAAAATTTTTAAGGCATAGAATTCCAGTGGACTCACCGACATGCAAATACTCGTCGAAGAGGTCAGCCGTTTGCCCAGTAGCAAGTTGTCGGATGGCACACGTACACTTCTGCAACGCCGAGAGACTTTACCGACCGACTGCGTCTGTACTTGTTTGAAAGTATTCAACACGGGCGGACAATGTGTTGACAATACGCACAAACAAGCGTTTTGACATGCGAAAACGGCGCCGAAAGTAATCTTCCGGAAACCGCGGCTAGTTGGAAAAATAGTCAGCAACGAGCCTTTCGTTGGCTCCCTCCCGGTCACGATGGATGTATCGGCGAGTTGATCTAGTTGGTTGAGGAGGAGGGGTGGGGGTATTCGCTGCGACATAGGCTTCATAGGCGGCACGATGTTGTTTATAGTATTCTTGTTCTTCGCGCTCCGCTTCCGCAATGAGATGGGTGAAATCCATTTAAGGGTTTGAGTGAGATAGGAAGATGTAGATATAAGTTGTATGAAAAAATATGAATGGAAGATGATTTGATGTGAAAAATAGATGATGAATGTGTGTATTGTGTGTATTTATAGATGATTTTGGGGATAATAAAAATAAAAACAATAAAAAAAATCCAGAAAAACGGTAAAAAAACCAGCCAGATTTTTGGGATTCTGAAAATATATTTTTAAATTTTTTGATATTATTTTTGATTTTTTAAAAAAAAATTGAATTTCCAACGGAAATGCCGTTGGCTAATCAGAAGGAGCCACGTCAGCTGCTCGCTGGCACGGACGTGCTTGATGCATCGAGCAGCGCCGCGCCAGCGGTAAGAGCGCAACGGCAGCCAGCGTTGCCGTGCCGCTGACACAGACGGACGGACAGCCTCCTGCTCACCGATGCGGATGCTCTTAATAACAGTTTAATTTGGATGTTGGTTAGAAACAATTATAGAATTTTTTTATTCTATTTTTATACAAAAAAACATACTCAGAAGTAAAAATTAACAAACAAGATAGAAACAGTTACAGAACAAAAAAAAAGATGACAAGTCGAAAACCACTACATACAAAAAACAGCAAACGAGCACAAGAAAATGGAAGTAAAGAGGCAATTAACATCCTGCCATTATTGGCTAATAAATCATCAATAGAGCTCCAAAATAAGTTCATGTTGACATATACTATTACCAAATATAGAACAAAGATGACCAATCACATGAAGCAATTAGAATGTGGAAGAAATCAAACATTTAGCTATTTACAATTTATACACAAATAACAACATCCTGTTTTAGCCCTACAGAAATCAGATTATTGAAGTCACTTCTACAAGGCAAAATTTATTAGTTAAAAATCTCTAGATCAAAGTTCAGAAAAAGTGGAAGAAGAAGACATGATCTATAGACAAGGCAATTAAAGAAAGAAAGAAAAAAGAGGAAGTGTGTATGCAAACAAAAGTAACAAGAAAGTATGATTCAAGGTGCCAAGGGCCTCACAGTTGATGGAAAATCTGTTCTCGGGCCGGCAAGGGACCAATACGCGAGTATGTGCGCTGGATGCTCCGCCACAATCGACCCTCCTTCCAGGTCCTGCTCCATGACTTGTCTCGATGGTATCAGCTCTATGTTCCAGTTCGGCCTCACCATTGCCAGCAGATCCCGGCCATTTGCTGATGCTCGATACCCCTGCACCCACAAGTACCTTAGAGAAGTCAGCTGGAGGGCTGCCATTGCCAGTGCACGCTCGCTGAAGCAACACCCTCTCATCTCCAGCTTCTGCAGGCTCGGGCACCCCTTTGAGAACTCCAACAGGCCTTCATCCGACTCTCCTACGTATCCCAGAAGCATCCATCTCACGTTGCGGCTGTACTGGCCTATGTACCTCAGACCCACGTCGCTCAGGCCACCATGCCGTAGATATAATGCAAACCTCCTCAGTTTATGGCACCCCATTAATAGAGACCGGACTCCATTGTCAAGAGGGAGATCTGTGATTCTTTCCTCTCTGTCCAGTAAGACCAACCGAAAGTCGCATAGGTTTTTCGAGTATGTTCCCATGCACTCCAGTGATGCATTTGTGATATCGGACACGTAAACAGCCAAGTACTCCAATTCGAGACATCCTTGTGCTAGAGCCATCAGTCCTCTCTGAGAGACCACACCTTCGACATCTTCCATGCCTTGTTCATCGGCTCCACGCTCTATCCTCAGTCTTTTCATTTTCTTGCAGAATTCACCCAGAATCTCCAATCCTCTGTCTCCAATGACGTTTCTTGTCTGTTCCATATTGTCATTAAGGTCAGTTTCATTTGCACAAGGAAAATAAATATTGCTACTTCAATCCATTGTATTTACTTAAAATATTATTGTCAGCGAGAATTGAGAAAAACAGAAGCATGATATCAAATTAGTGTAGTTAGATCTACTGCTCATATAAGTGAATCCATCTGCACAAGTCATGAACTTGCTCGAAAGATAACAACTACTCCCTCCATCCCACTCTAAGTGACACATTTTCCTTTGAGATGTCCCACTCTAAATGATACATTTCTAAATATAGAAATGTTACTCTCTTTGCTTTTTCCCTCTCTTACTTTATTCGCTCTACTTTACTCACAAAACAACACTACATAAAATCCCATGCCGAATTAGAAATGTTCCACTTAGAGTGGGACGGAGGAAGTATTAGAGTTCAGGTGAAAATAACAAAATGAAGATATTCACATAGAAATGTCGAAAAAACAAATGTCAGCAACGAAATAAAGCATTAAAAAGATCCATGCATATAGTACCAAGAAGCCACTGTGTGATTAAGACCATGATATTACAAGTACAATACCGATAGGCACTGTATTTTCAACAAAAAAATTGCATATAATCTAATGGGGCACTTCTTCAGACAGATATATCTAGCACATTAACATTTTATCAGGAATAAGGCATATATCTCAAATGGCAAACACAAGCATTAAAATTTACCTCAAGAATTTCCAGGTTAGGGCATTTTTGCAGTAACTGATAGTGGCCTTCAGTATCCAGCAGAGCATAAAGGAGATCCAACTTTTTAAGTCGGGAAGAGACGGGATATACAATGGGCAATTCTGTTTTCCCCAAGTAAGTAAGACCCAAGCGGCATAGCTTACTAGGGAATACAACGTTGGAATACCTTTCCAATTGCTCATTAAAAACACCTTCACCAACCTGTCCTGGGGGCTCACTAAAAGATCCCCCACAGAACTCTTCCAACGAAGCTGCTGCACGGAAGAAACCTATAAGGTCTGAGACATCGCAATCACTAATTTTCATTGAGGCCAACTTTGGGCATCTTCTTGCTATCTGTTCAAGATCTCTAGATCTGACTTTCACGAGATCAGTCATGTAGAAATTCAAACTTTCAAGAACTGTATTGTTCATTGCAAACTCATTCAGCCAATCTCCGTCTTTCTCAATTATTGAGCTCTCTTCCAAAAGCAAGTTTCTCAAATTCCTACACAGAAGAAAAAAATGTTTAGATTGAGCACACAGATTTTCAAATTCTCAAACTAGAGTTAGCACTTGCAATCCACAGTGCAGTAAAAATGATAACTTTATCCAACTTTTAATGTAATTTTCCTTAGTCTGAATTCATCAAGTGATATCAACTAATGAACCTAGCAGAAAGTCAACAAAATCTACCATTGTTAATATTTCTTTATTACATTGGAGCTAATAATTATATGAAATGCATACACATCATAAACAGTTCTTCCTTGACCATATAGCTCTACCAAAGAAACCTTTTACCATAAACATTCATATTTGCTGGGTCATATTTCATATCTACGCCACAGCACTTTGCAGAAAATAATTCCTTAGAAATTTTTAAGTCTAGTCATTCGATATTTCGATTCGACAAACATTGGTATGCATGAGTTTTGCACAGTTATAACCTCAAACAAAACTTTTTCATAAACGCTAACTGAAACCGAGCTTTCGGTTATAACTAGCCTATTCGGTTTTCGATTATCAGTTAATCGATAAACGTTTAACCGACTAACCACCACTATAATCATCATGATCAGCAAGCTTGCGATTATACCAGTGAACTACTACTATTTGGCGTAAAATCAAGATTTAAAATGAATCCGACGAGCTGACTTGGACATAAGAACTAAAAACCGTCGCCATATCTTATTGAAAACGAAAAGTCAAACTTATGCATCGGCAAAACAAATCTGATTTGCTTTCTCAAACAATTCAGATCCAGCAACTACCAGCTAGCATCACCTCAACAATATTAAATATCAGAAATTCATTATGTAACTGTTTTCTTCCAAAAAAAAACACATGAAACTCTTCCCAGAGATCAGCGTACTTCAAAAAATAAATTAAAAAACGGAAATTAATAATATCAATTGATGAAGGCTTGAAACTGAAATAAAAAATCAATTCAAAATTAAATCAGATAAAAACAATTAGACAGAGTAAGGGGCTAGGGTTTGTACGTGCAGAATCGGCCTAAGAGCAAAAGCCCATCGGTAGAGAAACCGGAGCACTTATCCAGCCTCAAAACTTCGAGAACCTTCCCGTGCGACTTAGCGAGAAGTTCGAGATCTGAATCCTTCACAATCATACGCCGGAAGTGCAGCACCTTCATCCTCCCAAACGACCTGATAATCTCCTCCACCCAAGGCGTGACGAATCCGCCCCAATCCTCGGGAATCAGGTTGAACATAGCGGCGCGTGGCTTCCCCTTGAGCTTCAGCGACTCCAGGCGCGGGAAGCGCTGCGACAGCCGCTGCGGCGTGGCGGTGTAGCACAGTGCCATCGTCACGTGCTTGCGCGTGATGGCGTCGATCTCGTACCACCGCTTGCACACCAGCGACACCGCGTCCCGGTCGCGCGGGTCCTGCACGTACGGGATCACGCACTCCCCCACCGTGTGGTACGCGCCTCCGCAGGCGCTGAAACCGTTAGGTCTCTTCGATTCCCTCTCATCCATCGCTTGGAATCAGCTTCGCCTACATATTCAACATATGAAATCAACGATTTGGCTGCGGAGAGCTGCCGGATTGACGAATTCGTCGATCGATCGGAGTGGAATGAATTGGATGAGCGACGGCGAGATCCTGGCGTGGATTTGTGGATTGATTGGAGAGTGATTCTGCTGTGGATGAATGGGAGATTAGGGCAATAGAACAGAGGGAGAAGGGAAGGTTTTCACTTGCTGAAGAAATGGGAGCTCGTGGGAGTAGGGTGGGTGGTGGTGGGGTGGAGAGGACAAAGGAGGCGACCAATTGGGGAAGAGGATGGCAGACTGACACCTATCTAGTTGTGTATATAAATATAGTAATGCATTTATAATATAAGTGTCATTTTTGAAATTATTTTTATACGGAGTATTAATTTTGTAGATATTAATTTTTCTGTATAACTGAACTTAAGAGCATCCACGTTCACGTCCACGTCCACGTCAATGTCCATGTCCACGTCAATGTCCATGTCCATGTCCATGCTGCATACTCAAGGGTCTAACCATTCTATTATATAATTTAAATAAAAATAGTTTAATAATATTAAAATAGATTAAAAATGTCGGAATACTATTACAAATTATAAAAAAATTAAAATTTACATAATTAAAATCCTAAAAATTAAAAATTACATAATTAAAATCCTAAAAATTTAAATAAAAACATTTTAATAATATTAAAATGCGTTAAAAATACTGGAATACTATTACAAATTATAAAAAATTAAAATTTACATAATTAAAATCATAAAATTTAAAATTATATAATTAAAATTCTAAAAATTTAAAATTACATAATTAAATTCATAAAATTAAAAAAAAACCCACTACTCGTAGCCGAATTTCACCCAACTATGTTTGATTATGTCTTCTTGTAGCTCAATGTGGGTTCTGGTATCACCCATTGTGTGTCTTGTTTTGATCCTCTCGCCCACCGTCGTATGCACACCTCAGCATGGGGGAGACCTCGCGGTTGAGCTTCCCGCTTCATCCTCATCGTAAAAGTTAGCCACCCTCGGTCCTTCGTCAGCTATAATCATGTTGTGCAAGATAATACACGTGTACATGATGTCGGCGATATTTTTGGGAATCTGAAAATATTTTTTTTTAAATTTTTGGTATTATATTCAATTTTTTTAAAAAAAATAAAGAAAAGAAAATCCAGCAGATAATCCGTTGGCGAATAGAAACGCGTCATGTCGCCTGCTCAGCGGCACGGACGTGCTTGATGCATCGAGCAGCGTCGTGCCAGCGGCACGGACGTCGTCCGTCCCAGCGAGCACCGCTGCGGATGCTATAATGAATAAAAGTAAATTGATTATTGAATTGTGGAGGAGTAGTATGTAACTGTAAACTTAATGATATTAATCATGATTTTAATGGACCAGATAGTTATTTAAGTGGGCGTTAGCATTATGTATTTTGTTTTTATTTAACTATCTTAATATTGTCATTATTAATTTTATAAATATCAAAGATTGATTTGTGCATTTTCTTTATAACTAAATAAATTGATAATGTTGTATATCAAATAAATAATGTTAATATAGACTACACGAAAGACATATCCAGTGATAATGCTCAAATAATACTATATGTAACATAATTTTCTCACTATATTTGTACAAATAATGATATTACTTTTGACACAATATACGTACTTGGATATATATAGAGTTGTGATCAATGCCGAACTAATTTAAAAGACCGAACTAGATGTCAAATTAGGGCCATTAGATCTAGTTTTTTTGATGTGATGTGATGTGATGTGTTGTGTAAATTATTGCAGCCTTTATTACAAGCTCATTTTACTTCATTGTAGTAGGTTTATTACTTCATTGTGATACGTAATACCTTGAAACTACAGTACGTTTTTGCTTATTTCCAGTAGGTTTTGAAGAGATTCAACACATGCTTCATTCGAATTCATTGAACTAAGTTTTTACTTTATTCACTTAAAAAAATACAATTCATTCCAGTGAGTTTATTACTTCATTCAAAAATGTTATTACTTCATTGGATAATGTATTTACTTCATTTCAGTATGATTTTAAATGTTTCTACACATACTTCATTCAAATAGTTTATTACACCGTTCAATGTGCTTATTACACCATTCAATTAGGCTATCATTTAATTTTGTTGTCATAGCTGAAATTTCGGGACAATCACAGCATCGATGGGATGGCCTTGACGTCTACGTCCGCGAAACAACATGTATGTACTGGAATGAAGTAATAATCATATTAGAATGAAGTAATATATTCTGGAATGAAGTTAAATCCTCATAATATTTTATGACTTATTAGCCCTAGTCTGAAGTAAAAGAGGCTGGTGATGAAAGCGAAAATAATTTATATATTTGTGCATCTCATCCATAAAAAACTAGACCTAAAAACCCCTAACTTGGTAAAGTTCTGCGGTTCGGCAATAAGGGGTGGGTTTGCTATAATGAGACTCTTTTTTGATACTTTTACATAAAATTTTAAAAAATCCCAAACATAAATGTGTTCAGAAATTTCAAAATATATTTAAATAAAATTAGAAACAATTTCGAACACAATGTGCTCGGAAAATTGTTTAAATTATTTTGGAAAGTGATGAATCGGCGAATTTTTGATGGTGATGAATGCAGGAAGATGCAGATCACGACACAGAGATTTTACGTGGTTCGATTTACTGAGGTAAATCTACGTCCACGGGAAGAAATGAGGGCAGAGTTGTATTGCTTGATCTGTTTTCTTACAGCTTACAATACAGACTTGCTATTTTGTATTTTATCTCTAGAAAGCGAGAGAGTCTAACCCTATCTATCTGATCTAGGTTCTATTTATACATTAAACCAAGATCGTGGCATGCAGCCATTTACTAGGTAGTGGATGTCGTGGAGATCGTGGCGATCTTGCATGGGTCCACTATCCTGCATGAGTTAATGACTGCTTGACACCACTAAATAGATCGTGGGTGTAGTGGAGGTGGAAATCCTGCATGAGTCCACTATCTCCTAGTTCGGTCGAATACTGAGACCGAACTGCTGAATTTTTGCCGAGCAGCTTTTGCCGATCTGAGAGTAGAGCTTGATGCCGACCTGAGAGCAGAGTTTGATTGGTTGGCTTTTACCGAGCTGTAGGCTGGGGCCGAACTCTTTGGTTGTGCCGAACTGAACTCTTTAGTCATGCCGGACTGATACTCTTTAGTCATGCCGAACTGATACTCTTTCTTGGGCTTTAGGCTGATGGGCTTTACTGCTGTTGGGCTTGTTTAGTACGTACTCCATCACTACCCCCCGGAAAGCGAAGTGAATTACTTCGGCATTCTGGATAAAGGTACGGGGTAAGTCGATGTTTGTCCTTGGTCTTATGAAGTGAACTCTTCTTTGACCGGACTCGTCTTTGGTCTGATGAAATAAACATCTTTGACCGGACTCGTCTTTGGTCTGATGAAATAAACATCTTTGCCCGGACTCGTCTTTTGGTCTGATGAAATAAACATCTTTGCCCGGACTAAGCTTGTGTCCTAATTTGGCGAGTTTTATCGCTCGGATCGGACTTTCCGTTGTCCTAATTTGGGATCGGACTTTCCCTTGTCCTAATTCGGCGAGTTTTATCGCGTGGATCGGACTTTCCCTTGTCCTAATTCAGGCAAGTTTTATCGCGTGAATCGGACTTTTGTTGCAGTTCGTTTCAGACGAAGTGCTTGATTTTTAAGCCGAATTGTGGTCTTGTATCTTCTGTAGAAGCTTTGACTCACAATCGTTGGCTTGTTGCAGCTCGTTTCAGACGAACTGCTTGTTTAAGCTGAATTGTGGTCTTGTATCTTCTGTAGAAGCTTTGACTCACAATCGTTGGCTTATTGCAGCTCGTTTCAGATGAACTGCTTGTTTAAGCTGAATTGTGGTCTTGTATCTTCTGTAGAAGCTTTGACTCACAATCGTTGGCTTGTGTATGTTCTAAGAAGGGGATCAGCCTTCGAAGAACAAGATACATCAGTAACATTTGTAAGAGACGACACGCACATAGACAGACAAAACGCACAGACAAAACGCACAGAGACAAATAAAGACCAAGCAAAACAAATAAAGCACATTGACCGAACAGGACTCAAGACTAACTGACCGGACTGTCTCTTACAAATGGAACTTCTTGAGGTTGGAAATGTGCCATGTTCGGGGTACCTGTTCTCCTGACATGTGAGCCAATTTGTAAGACCCTTTGCCGAGGACTTCTGACACCCGATACGGACCTTCCCATGTGGGTTCGAGCTTGCCCAGCTTTTCTGCTCGGCTTACTTCGTTGTTTCTCAAGACGAAATCTCCCACTTGAAATTGCAGCTTCTTCACCCTTTGGTTGTAATACCGGGCTACTTGCTCCTTGTACTTGGCTGCTTTTATGCATGCCAATTCTCTTCTTTCTTCGGCAAGATCTAGCTCGGCTTTCAGTCCGTCGTCATTTATTTCTGCTGAGAAATTTAGAGTTCGGGGACTAGGTACGCCGATCTCCACCGGAATTACGGCTTCAGTGCCGTACACCAGACTGTACGGAGTTTCACCGTTGGAGGTTGTGGGTGTAGTTCGGTAGGACCATAGGACTTGAGGGAGATTTTCTACCCATTGTCCTTTGGCTTGTTCTAACCGAGCTTTTAACCCTTTCACCAGGATACGATTTGTTACCTCCGTTTGTCCGTTAGCTTGTGGATGAGAGACCGAAGTGAACCGCTGTTGAATATTCAGCTCTTGGCACCAATTCTTGAACGTCTTGTCAGTGAACTGAGTCCCGTTATCCGAGATGAGGATGTGGGGTATGCCAAATCGGCACACTATATTCTTCCAGACGAAATCCAATGCCTTCGAGCTCGTTATCGTAGCTAATGGTTCAGCTTCCACCCACTTCGTAAAGTAGTCCACGGCAACGATTAGGAATTTCATTTGCCGAGGAGCTTGAGGAAGTGGTCCCACTATGTCTATGCCCCATTGCATGAAAGGCCAAGGGCTTTGCATAGTGGATAGATCGGTCTGCGGCATCCTTGGGATATTTGCATGGATTTGGCACTTCGGGCATGTCTTGACGAGCTGCACTGCTTCTTGTACCAAGGTTGGCCAATAATATCCCCATCTTAGAACTTTTTTAGCTAAAGTTCTAGCTCCGATGTGGCTGCCGCACGATCCTTCATGAACTTCTCTGAGGATGTAGTCCGTCTCTTCTGGTCCTACGCACCGCAATAACGGCTGGAGGTAAGACTTTCTAAAGAGGACTCCTTCATGAAGTTCGTACCGAAGTGCTCGGCACGTGATCTTCCGAGCTTCTCTCTTATCCTCGGGCAATTGTCCTTGATCCAGATACTGCAAGATCGGCGTCATCCAGTTCGGCGAGCTGGACACTGAATGTACCTCGGCTTCATCAATGCTTCGATGCATTAATTCTTCCGCCTTTGAGCTCGGATCTGAGGCCAACTTACTTAAGGTATCTGCTCGGCTATTTTCTGCTCTGGGAACGCGGATTATCCGAAAATAGGAGAAACTTCGGCTGATGCTTTGCGCTTTGTCCAAATACTTCTTCATTCTCTCGTCACGAGCTTCACTTGTACCCAACATGTGATTTACTATGACTTGTGAATCACAATGGACTTTGAGAGATTTGACGAGCAGACTTTGCGCTAACTGGAGTCCGGCCAGGAGGGCTTCGTACTCGGCTTCATTATTAGTAGTGGGAATAGGAACCGAAGTGAGTAGGTTACCTCGTGTCCGTCGGGAGCGACAAGTAAAATACCAGCTCCACTTCCCATCTTGTTTGAAGCTCCATCTACGAATCCGCTCCAGCAGTCCGGCGGCTCTTCTTCGGATTCCAAGGGCTGTGCTAGTTCGGCATTGGCAGAATTTTTCTGTTCGGCAATGACAGGGATTGCTTGATCGAACTTGGCCTCTGCAAGAAAATCTGCCAAGGCTTGTCCCTTGATGGCTTTCCGAGGTAGGTACTCGATTGAGTGTTCTCCCAGCTCTATGGCCCATTTGGCGATTCTGCCTGATGCTTCTGGCTTGGTCAAAACTTGCCGAAGAGGCAGATCGGTTAAGACGCATACCTTGTGAGCATAGAAGTATGGCCGCAGTCTCCTTGCTGCATTTACTAACGCCAGAGCAATTTTTCCAGAGGTTGATACCTTGTTTCTGGACCTCTTAATGCTCGGCTTGTAAAGTAGATGGGAAACTGCTTTAGGCCTTCTTCTCGTACAAGCATCGCGCTGATGGTTTGATCTGATGCCGCTAAGTATAAGAATATTACTTCGGCTTCGGTTGGAGCAGAGAGAATAGGAAGCTCGGCTAGATAACTTTTGAGCTCGTCAAAGGCCTTTTTCTGCTCTATGATTTCAGAGACGATTTAGTCTTCTCGGCAGGGAGAGCGTCAATAGTTAGGATTATTCCATCATATTGCGGCTCGTTATCGTCTTCGGGATCCCGTTGCCTTTTCGGATCCTGAGGAGCGCAGTTCGCACCTCCCTGCTTTTTGTTCCTTTTCGGCTGCTTGCTTTGGTATTTTTTTAACGTCCCTGCTTTCACAAGGGCATCAATACCTGCAGCCAAATGTTGGCACTCCTCGGTATCGTGACCGTAGTCTTGATGGAAGGAGCAATATTGATCCTGAGGTCGGCGCGCGGCCGATTTCGTCATCCGTCTTGGCTTTTCGAACATATCGGAATGTAGTTCGAAAATTTCCGCTCTTGACTTGTTTAAGGGTACGAACTGAGCGGGCGGCTTCTCAGGATTGAGACGTGGTCCCCAATCTGCCTTGTACCGGTGCCCTTTGAATTCTTTCAAAAGGAGTTCGGCGAGGAAGCCTCTGATCGCTATGATCGGGCTTCCTTCTGTCTCCTCGGGACGATGAGCTGTCTACGACCGTTTGCGACGGTCTGCCTCATCGGCCCGGGAGTCTGGTCCGCAATTGTCCCACATCTCTTGAGCTGTTTGCGGACTGCATTCCACGAGCTTTCTGTAGAGAGCTCGGGCAGGATTCCATTTTGGAATGCCGAAATGACAAGTAGAATCATTGAGATCATCTACTTGTAGGCATTCCTTGTGGAATCTCGTCAAAGTCGCTGATCTTTTTCGTCGTGACCTTGACGAATAGAAAGCAGCTGAGCCGAAGTGATCCGGGCTTCCGCTTTCTGAAAGAACTCCTGTGGAAAGCATCCATTAGATCTCGGTAGGATCTAATGCTGCCTTGAGGAAGGCTGTCGAACCACCTTCTGGCGTTCCGATGAGCAGCTCGGGGAGCTTGCCATATGGACCTCATTGAGACCCTGGTTCGCCATATTATACTGATAGCGTCCAAGAAGTCATGAGGATCCACTAGCCCGTCATAAGTCATTGACGGTGTCCGGTAGTTCCGCGGCAAAGGAGTTCGGGTGATATCGTCCGAGAACGGAGTCTTTAATGCTCCGTACATGGCGAACCCCGACATCTCTTCGGCACGGAGGAGATGGAGTTCTCCTGTGGTTCCGGTACCGAGGAGGAACAGGAACATGTCGGGGTTGAGGATTCTTTCTCCTGGAAGACACGTCACTACTGCGGTAGTGACTTTCATGTCTGGATGAGGAGGGAGAATCCGCCGTTGTCTTCTCCGGCTGTTGGCTCTTCTGCAGGAAGGTTAAGAACTCCTCCTGCTTCTCGGCCAAGAACAGCTTGACAGCTTCATTTAAATCGGGCTGCTGGAAGACTCGGTGCGATGACTCCTGGGAGGTTGTTCCTCTTCGTGAGAACCGGAGGTAGATGTCTCCCGAGGCCGTTTTTCAGACCTGCGAGCTGGACTAGCTTCCTCACGGTTATCACGAACGGTATTACGGTAGTGTTGTGATCTGGTATGCATTTTTTTGGGGTGGAAAAAGGGTCAAAATTCGCTTTATCACAAATTTGGTTCTCTGTTCCCACAGACGGCGCCAGTGATGAATCGGCGAATTTTTGATGGTGATGAATGCAGGAAGATGCAGATCACCGACACAGAGATTTTACGTGGTTCGATTTACTGAGGTAAATCTACGTCCACGGGAAGAAATGAGGGCAAGTTGTATTGCTTGATCTGTTTTCTTACAGCTTACAAATACAGACTTGCTATTTTGTATTTTATCTCTAGGAAAGCGAGAGAGTCTAACCCTATCTATCTGATCTAGGTTCTATTTATTACATTAAACCAAGATCGTGGCATGCAGCCATTTACTAGGTAGTGACGATGTCGTGGAGATCGTGGCGATCTTGCATGGG
>NW_024599688.1:0-7109 GCF_004379255.2 Salvia splendens
AAAATCATACATAGGTTCAACTCAATTTAGTTCAATGGAAAAAACTTATGTTTCCGACGTCTACGGACAAGGATTGATAGATAAACTCAAAACGTAACACACACCTTATTTGACAACCAACGAGGTAAGAAAATTTTTACCTCATAACCTATCATAAGTTTCAAATAAAAGAAAAATAGGATAAAAGAGAGCCTTACCTTGATAACCATACGTTGGTTCGAGTGGTTCAAAGCGTCAACACAAATTAAGTGAAACTTTCATAGATTGCAACTTCTTCTTCCTCCTTTGATTACTAATCGGTTGATTCTCCAAAGTGGGGTGAATAGTAGGCTAGTAGCTATATTTGATTTTATAGCAAGAGCCACATTATTTAATTAATTATGAATAGTAAATGACAAATGACACTATTTTGATCATTCATATTCTTTCTAGATGATTCCATGTATAATTGTCTTGATTGTAGTAAAAAAAAATTACAAACCTAAAAAAATCGTGCCTCTCGAAGAGTTTTGGAGATAAAAATATACATAGCATCATTTATGCAAAATGACCATTTCTCCCTTCTATTGTATACGCTGTATAATTTCCGATTTAATTCTATTTTCTTGCTCAATCTTACTGACGTGATACTTGTGTAACCCCAATTCTATATAAAATAACATTCAGTGTTGTGCACAAATTATAAAAATTTCAGCCTAAATTGACAAATTTGTGTAGAAAGGAATTTTCCAACTAAACCCTGATTTGGGGTGTTACAATTATGTTTTGAACTAGTCTTTTCAGCACAACTTTTCGAAGCGGACTGCTATTTGTTCAACAATCGTGGCCGCCAGCGATCCGCTGGGCGGGTCGAATGCTCCATATTTTCATCTTCGAGTTTTAGCTATCTTTTTAGGCTCAAATTTGCACATTTCTCACAAAACACGTCAAAATACCAAAATAGAAAAAATATGTAATTATTGGACATGTAATGCAAACATTGATACTCAAAATGGACCAAATAAAGGCCCTAAAATAAAGCAAAAACCAAGCGTATCAAAGAGTATGACTCCCATTTCGTTAATATTTTCAATTCACTTTCTATTAACTTTTTTAAAATTCGTGGCGGATACAGTGTGACTTTTAATAGCTAACGTAGGGAGTAGGATTTTCTTGTGCAGCTTTTTCAAGATTTCATAGTTATGAGTTGATAAAATATGTAGATTCATATTGATTGTTGTTATTAAAAGCATGGAAAAAGATAAAATGAAATACAGAGATATATAGTAGGAGGATAGAAATTTATTTTAGCAAACATGAAAGTAAAACACGCAGTACCAAGTTAATAGTTGATCAATTGTCATTGTTGCGGCTATAGTTGATCAATTGTCATTGTTGCGGAGCAAATACTTAGCACAGAGTAGCATGAGACCAGTGAATGGTTAATGGAAGCGATTTCAACATTCGCTGCAGCTTCTTCTTTGAGCTCGTACTCGATCGTAGATCGAGTTATACACTACTTCTCGTTTTCCTCCATCTCTATCACATGAATCTCATACGCTATAACGTAAACCCTAGATCCAGAAATCCACCTTCCACAACCTCTGCCTCCTTCACACGCTTCTCGTTGTCCACCACCATGAATTTCTCATTGAACGACTACATTCCCCCTCCCATCTCTACTTAATTAATCAATTAAATTAATTAGGATAATTACATAAATCTAGCGGAAGTTGATTGAACTGAATGTGGGTGGTACCTGGACGGAAAACACCTCGAAAATGGTTCCGGCGCCGCCGTCCCCCTTGGACGACGTCGACCCGGCTGATAAAGTTGGAGTTGGCTTCCTCCGCCACTTTGGGGAGCTGTAGAGTTCCGTAGAGCTTCCACGCTTCGGTTGTGGGTACATCAACCGTCATCTCATCGGACATTGTTCCGTACATCTTCGATTTTCGGTTGCGTTGGATGTGATGTCTATGCACTACAAAGAGGAGTTGAGATTGAGAGGGTTATTATTTATTAAAATAAGGGGTGATTGAATTGGTAAATAGGGGGCATTCATAGAGCATTTAACGGCCCAATATAGTGTTTGATTTGTTGGTTAAATTTCTGTTGTGACTCGTTTAATGGGAAATGGCCCGTGGAATTATGGCTTGAAAATGACTGTTTTATTATCATGAAAAATTCAGTGATAATAATATGTGCAACACTATTTCAATCTTAAATTACATAGAATTTACTAATATAAGCCCTAGGCCGTAGAAATATAAAAATCATCTTATTAGTTTTGAAACATCACTTGAAAAGACAAGTTGAAGACATAATTGATTTATGTTTCATAGGTGAAATAATTCTGCGACAAATTCAACCATCACACTAATAAAAATATGAAACATCTATGTTACTAATAATTCCGTTGGTGGATAACTTTGACCTGAGCTCGATTAGGATGGTTATGCCAGGGGCGGCGCCGCTGGGGAAGGAGCTGGAAGCGGCTCTGCTCAGCCGCGTGTCGCATGCGGTTTTTGGGACTGGTGAAAAGTAAAAAATAACCTGATATACCTAACTTCATTTTTCATGTCCTTCAAATGAATCATTTAATACCATAAACACTAAATTCTAATTTAATTATTCCCTATATTTGTGTTGGAGATTATAAGAATTATACTACTAATTGATTTACTTTGTTTTACTCTAAATTCAGTGTTAGGAAAATTAGTTGGGTAGGTGGAGGAATGTGAAGTAGGTCGGATTAATTTGTCATTACTCCTCATTGATGTGATGCATATATATCTAATCGATTCGAATCTTTATCATGGTACCACTTGCATCTAATACTTTGACAATTTTGGATAACTAAATATTACTTACGAAAAAATATAGTATGGACAAACAGGCTAGGAAATTTATGTTATTAGTCAGCCCATGAATTTATTATTTTTTTCCAATAACATGAATTCCCTGTGGTCTATCTAACCCACCTAGAATAATGGAACAAACGGGCTAGGAAGTTTGTGTTTATTAGTCGGCCCATGAATTTATTATTTTGTCTAATATCTTTGAATTCGTCGTGGTCTATCTAACCCACCCTAGAATAAAAAAGGATATACATTATGATAATATTATTATTATCATACATGGCTAAGTACATAACTTCGTGTACAAATTTTAACATGCATGTTACGTGGTAGCAACGGCGAGATTGGCAGTCATTCTATAATTATATTAAACAATTTATTGAAATTACCCGACAAAAAAAGGGAGCATCACTATAAAAAAAGGGGTTAAATAAAATGAGAATCAAATTAAGTATGCCATTCTAATTGTTCAATAAATAAATGTGAATTTGTTGAAAATTCGTGCAATATCTCTCTCTAGGAACCGTGCATATAGTTATATTATAAATCAAAATTGACAAAGTATTAGATGTCAAGTGGTACCATAATATGGATTCAAATCGATTAGTTATATATGCAATACTTCAATAGGGAGTAATGACAAGTTAACCCGACTTAACTTCACATTCCTCCACCTACCCAACTAATTTTCCTAACACTGAATTAGAGTAAAATAAAGTAAATCAATTAGCAGTATAATTCTTATAATCTCTACACAAATATAGAGACTAATTAAATTGAATTTTAGTGTTTCCGATATTAAATGATCATTTAAAGGACGTGAAAAATGAAGTGAGGAATATAAGTTATTTTTCACTTTTCACCTGTCCAAAACCTTCTGCGACTTCCAGCTCGTCCCCCAGCGGCACCGCCCCTGACAGAACCATCCTAATGAGCTCAGGTCGAAGTTATCCACCAACGGAATTATTATTGACATAGATGTTTCACATTTTTATTAGTGTGATGGTAGAACGTGTCGCAGAATTATTTCACCTACTGACATAGATCAATTGTTGTATTTACATCTCATACATATATTTATATATATATACATTATACGGATGTATTCATATCCAAACGCTAAGTATAAGTGAAACACAAAACACATGCAATCCATTGGTTTTGTGATCTAATGGTTAGATTAATGCCAGTGTCATCTAATAATGTAGATTTTTAGCCTAATAATGTACCTCGGCTAATAATGTAGCATTTTGTTTAAAAATGTACAGTTTTAGTCTAATAATGTAAATTTCTAGTCTAATAATGTACCTCGGCTAATAATGTAGATTTTTAGTATGATATGTAACTAATCACAATCATCCAATCTAATGATCCAAGGGTTGTGATTTGTGCTGTGTTTCACACTAAGATGCCGTAAGGATCCTAGCACACCCCATTATATATAGGTATATATGAAGGGGTAGGCAGCGGTAGCATTGCGCTTGTAACGGACTACATAAACTGATCTATTTAGCAGATTTTTAGATAAATTCTATTCGCGTAATTATCACATGTATCATGCTCATAACTTGAATTTAAACATGCTTTAGCACAAATAATTCCTAAAACATGCTTACTACGGAGTTAGCCAAATTACCTCGTTGATTCTCTTGAGAATCGAAGATGGCTTGCTTCTTCTCCACGTGAAGATCTTGAGTACTCGACCTCGGATCTTCTGACTGGTGCCCCGGACTGTAAACTGATATTTGTGTGGGCAAATCTCACCAGAAATACTAGGACTTAAATAAAGAAGACAGACAGAATTTGCTCATGGAAGGAGAGCAAAATTTCGACTCCCTCTAGGATAAGGGGGGACGAAAATTTGAGTAAAAACAATAATGAAAAAGTGTCTTCTGTCTCCTTTATTCTCCTATTTATATTAAGTCGCATATTGGGCCCAGTCAGGGATTTAAGGAAGAATTTGGAGATGGCCTCATCCAATTAGCTTTTTACTAATTAATTGAACCCATAATTTAATTACAACCTTATATTGGAATATTACGAGCAGCCACTACAGAAGTAATATTGCACTGCCTTTCCAAAATCGAAATTACAAGTATCCGGGTTTCCTTTAATTTGTTTAATTCATTCCCGCGCTTAAAATAGAAACATCCATTAATTAATTAATGTCTGTTATGGGCTTAATTAATTAACATATTTTTAATCTCCAAGAGTGGACTTAGCAAGAAACTCTAATTTATTATTCATAGAGTAATTAAACTCCAACTAGCTAGGTTCCTAATAATAAAACCTTGTTTCGAGCTCCTCTTGTGGATATATCAAACGAGACTCTCCTCGCGCACGATTCAACATAATAGCAATCCTAGCACCGCTAGATAATGATCACCACTACCCAATATACCTGGATCGCTGGGTGACGAAAAATCCGCACCTTTGGTAAGTCAAAGTAGTAGATACTCAATATCGTATGTTCAATGCCAACGTACATTGATTAAGAAATTATTTATCAAGACCTCATCTTTCAGTAGATAGCATAAAGACTCGTCTTGCTGTTAGATCCATTCAGTGCTATACTACACCAACGTCATCTTATTTCAATAAGGTTTAGAAATAATCGGACTGACATTGCAACATTTCACGATAGGTAGTCTAGGCCTATCTAGGTTGTGAAATTATTATTTTTATTGGTTCAGAACTGACCGCGTACCTTAAATTGAGCGCAGCCCACAAAAATAATCTGTTGCATTACTTGGAAAAGAATAATTAAAGTTTTACAGTATTCAATCACTCGAAAGATGATTTCTAATATACAAACCTAACAATATATATATATAGATTGAAGTAATTACTCCTAATTAAATCCTCCATAAAAAAAATCACCAAATATTCTATTACTATTCACAGTTTTATGGTCAACTTAATACTTATTTAAAAATATTAATAATCATAGATAAATTTCAAGATCAATTAAATGCATTCCATGTACTACTCATTTTATCTATCCATTCCATGTTTGTTTCAAGTCTTTTATTCCCTTAATCAATTCTAAGTTACTATTTCCACTAGTTACTTTATACTCCGTAATTACTAATCTTACCTAGTAAATCCTCAAATTTAGTTTAACATCGATAGTCATTCTAAATCATATTTCTTTTACCAATCTTATAAATAAAACTCATTAACCTTATCAACTAAATTTCTTTAATCTCAATTATTGCAATCGTGTAGAATATGCTTCAATCATCAATTCTAGTCTCATTTCTATGGTTAATCCACTCATATAATCACACTTAGTTATTAGTCATTACCATATTCAATTCCTTACTCAAAAAAACATTTTCACTTCAATATTCCAATCAATTTTCCAAAAATATATCAAATGACCATTATAAATTCTAATAAATTTATTTTAGTCACTAAATAAGATATATTATTCATTTTCAACAACAATTTGACCAATTAAGATTCATGGATTAATGCACTAAGATAGTCAGTTCATACCCAAAATCATACATAGGTCAACTCAATTTAGTTCATGGAAAAACTTATGTTCCGACGTCTACGGACAAGGATTGATAGATAAACTCAAAACGTAACACACCTTATTTGACAACCAACGAGGTCGGAAAAGTTTTACTCATAACCTATCATAAGTTTCAAATAAAAGTAAAATAGGATAAAAGAGGAGCCCTACCTTGATAACCATACGTTGGTTCGACTAGTTCAAAGCGTCAACAAAACAAATTAAGTGAAACTTTCATAGATTGCAACTTCTTCTTCCTCCTTTGATTACTAATCGGTTGATTCTCCAAAGTGGGGTGAATAGTAGGCTAGTAGTAGCTATTATTTGATTTTATAGCAAGAGCCACATTATTTAATTAATTATGAATAGTAAATGACAAATGTCACTATTTGATCATTCATATTCTTTCTAGATGATTCCATGTAAAAAAATTTACAAACCTAAAAAAATCATGCCTCTCGAAGAGTTTTGGAGATAAAAATTATACATAGCATCTTTATGCAAAATGTCAATTTCTCCCTTCTATTGTATACGCTATATAATTTCTGATTTAATTCTATTTCTTGCTCAATCTTAGTGACGTGATACTTGTGTAACCCAATTCTATATAAAATAACATTCAATGTGTGCACACAAATTATTAGAATTTCAGCCTAAATTGACAAATTTGTGTAGAAATGAATTTTCCAACTAAACCCTGATTTGGGGGTTACAATTATGTCTTGAACTAGTCTTTTCAGCACAACTTT
>NW_024599689.1:0-47011 GCF_004379255.2 Salvia splendens
TAGGATCCTCTGAGTTCCTAGACCTGATGATCTAACGGATTCTCTGGACCTAAGTGCTCGACCTAGTATAAAAGTACAGACGAATCTTCGGTTAAATATGCTGCTTCAAATGGCGCCGTTGCCGGGAATGGATGGCGTAGTTTATGATGGTGTTTAGAGATTTTGTCGTATATAGTTTTGATTTGTTTCTTTCACTTAATTTGCAGTTTATGAGCAGAGGCTCACGGTTTGGACACTGGGGTAACTCATCTGGGTGGAGGAACGATCAGTGTACTTGGAAGGTCAGGGACACAGCATCTGCGGTCATCACCAGATCGGGATTATCTACGGGAGATCCATTTCCGTTTGGTTCAGATAGTGACGACGATTGGAGTTCGTCAGGAAAGGAAGATCCAAATTCAACTTCAGAAACAAATACAGAGGAGGCAGAGATCAGAGACATGGCACACATAGTCGATCCAGATCCGGAGATCGGTTCGCTCACTGCCCATCTAGATGGTGAGCCAACCCTGACTATAGTTATGAACCCTTGTCAGAGAGCCATCGATATTAAGACAAATGTGTTAGGCATTCTACCGACGTTCTCTGGACGTAGGAACGAGTGTCCATACGAGTTCCTAAATGAGTTTAGCAAGTTGTGCAGTATTCAGAAAAGGCCCAATGATGCGACGGAGGAGGACTACCGCTTAATGCACCAGAGCCTGTAGCCTTTTACACCTGGTTGATAGCCCATCATTATGCATTTGATGGCCCTTGCTTCAAGCTTTCCCTGTCTGATATGTGCAAAGGCTTTGCAGCCAAATATTCTTAAATTTTCATAGGTGCATTTCCTGCCGAACCATCTGCTGTCTGGTATATCCCCATTTAGGCTTGATGTGGGACATTTATTTAACAACACAACTGCTGTGGAGGCTGCTTCTGCCCAAAAATGTTTCCCCAAACCAGCAACAATCAGCATACACCATTTTCTTTCCAAAATAGTGCGATTTGCTCTTTCAGTCTTCATTATTCGAGTCCTAGTATTCTGGTGAGATTTGCCCACACAAATATCAGTATATAGTCCGGGACACTAGTCAGAAGATCAGAGGTCGAGTACTGAAGATCTTCACGTGGAGACGGAGCAAGCCATCATCGATTCTTGATTGAATCAACGAGGTAAATTGGCTAATTCCGTAGTGAGCATGTTTTAGGATTTATATGCTAAAGCATGTTTTAATTCAAGTTATGAGCATGGTACATGTGATAATTATGAGAATAGAATTTGTCTAAATAATCTGATAAATAGATCAAATTTATGTGATCGGATCTCATGCACGCTTCCGCTGCCAACCCCTTCAGCCCCGCTTACCATTTTCAACGATTTGATCATGAAAATCTGAAAAAAAAAGATAGGGCAAATGTCTTTATTCAAATATTTTCCATAAAGAGCTCCATGTCCAACTTATTGCTCTGAAACCATGTACAAAATGTAAAATCCCTTCAAATGTCTCACATATAAAATTATCCAAAAAATATGTTGAAAATAAGGAATTGAAATCTGCAGATTTGGGGAAAGTGATTGAAACTGCTGAAGAGAGGAAAAAATGATGAAAGGAACTGAAGGAGAAAAATGATTAGAAAAGAAGAAAAATCGTGAATTCATTATTGACTACATTTTTCCAAAAGTTAATTGCAAAAAATACAAAGAAGGCCTTATATACGCACAAATACAAACAAAAATTTGCTAAACACTAACTAATAAAGGAAAACAATATCAACTAATTATATTTTTATTTTTTATTTCAATACTCCCCTCAAGAAGGAAGCAAAACAAATGCTACCTTCTTGGAAAGGAAGCATCAAACTAAGAGAGAACTACAATCAACTATTCTAACTCCATGTCAAGGGAAGATCCAACTTGATCAATTGCAAGCCATCACTTTGCTGGAATTGGAGTTGCTGCAACAACTACAGGTGCAACATAAAAATCTCCACTCCCAAATGCAGAAAAACTAAAAATGATCTCACTCCCCTTTAGCACCAGACACGGCGAGTATGAGTAAGCTTCACAGATTCTTCTTCACCAAATTGAATATCAGGTCCTTCAGTAACTTCAACAACCACAACTCCTGCCACAAGCCAGGCAAACCATCATTTTAACCAACAATTCCCCCCCTCTGATCCATTACTCATCAACAACAAATAAACAGAGGACGAGGGGCAGGAACCACCATTGCTCATAGGCTAACAAAAAAGCTCTACAGATCAACTCCAAACTCTCAATATGAACATAGATGCAAGGAGAAGGATAAGCCTTTCCTCCTCACCCAAAACAAACAACAAATCTGGTATGAAACAGACTACTCAAGGAAGAACAAAATCACATTTCAAACGCACCACAACAGCACAACTAGACTTGGATCAGAGACGAGAGATTCAAACTTTGATACGATCACGTCCGGAATGCCCATGACGAGGCGTCTACTAGAGGGACTCTCTACTTTCATCCGAAAAGTCATGCTGGAGGAGTCTACGAAGGTCAGGGAACACGCGACAAGACTCGTACTGAAATTTGAAGTCTAGGAGCTTCCACCCGGCCGGGTGGATTTTGAGGCACTGCCTCACCCGGCCGGTGCCATCCTTTGGAAGAGCCAAGGCCAAGCTACTCCACCCGACCGAGTATCCGTTCTGCCACCAGCCAGGGTGCCCCGTCCAAGGCATGAGGGAGTCAGGAGGTTTCACCCTGCCGGGTGACTTAACACCCTTAATTCCACCAGGCCGGCTAGAGTGACGCGAACCAGATTTTTGTGTGCCTTTTCATTGGGAATTGGACCCTAGTATAAATACCCTAGTGAATAAAAGTTTCTACCCTAGTGAGTTTCCTCTTTGAGCATTGTATCCAATTCCTTCCTTGAAGGTTGCTTGTTTTCATCCTAGATTGATTCAAGTAGAGGTATGCATCAATGGAGTGTATCCATTGAGTAGTGGAGCCAAGGGGTGATAGAGCTATTCAAAGTTACCTAGGGTTGTCTCCATTCTTTTGGTTAAGGTCCTATGGTCGTAGCTTTTTTATCTCATCATTATACACACGTTTTCCATTTCTAATCTACCATCCTTTCTTATTTAGATTCAATTTTTGTGGTTGGATCTCTTTTTATCCTCTTGTTTTTAATTGAGAAATTGAAAATCAATCTCACAAAAATATCTAGATCAAGCATCACAAATGAGTAATTCCTTAGGAAATGGATCATGAATTACATGAATCCACATCATTTGGTATCTAGAGTCTAGTACCCACTAGGTGTTTGATCTTTTGCTTCCTTGAATTTTCTTTTATTCCTTGTTTTGCTCTGTTTTTGTTCGAATGATCGGATTGATCAAATGTTCTTAGATTAAGCTGAAATTTGGTGTGTATGATATATGTTATGTGACCTAGCGTCCTGCTAAACTTCATCGAAAAATTCCTTTGTTTGCCTAGTTAACTGTGGGGATTAACATCATTGCTCTGTTTTGGCATAGTTGGGGAAAACCATACAACTCATATCCCATTGTTAGATCTGACTATATATGAATATTTTCCCTTGATCTAGACTTGTTTTTGAATCTATCCACCAAAATTCATCCAAATTGGGCGCGAGATCAATACCAAAAAATTTATAAATATCAGCCAAATTTCAGCAAAAGTTTCATCCCATGTCTGTTTCCTTGCTTTTATAGGCTTAGTCATTATTACTTTGGTGTTTACTACTTGGTGTCTATATTTTCTTGAGGTGTATACCTTGATTGAGTTGTCCGGGCGCCAACAAGTGGGAATTGGATCGAGAGTGTGCGATACTAGCCCCACGATATTCTAAACCTACCGAGTGACATTGGTGAGTGACTTGGGGGGTTGGGATACTACATTAGGGTGAGTTAGCTACTTAAATCTCTCTTTCTTATTTCATTAATCTCTAAGACTAGTTCCTAGTCTTTGTCTTTGTGTTTGTAGGTAACTTTGATGCCTCTTATTACTCGATCCAACAAGATGGGGGACATCCATGAGGAGGAGGTAGGGAAGGGCGCGGGCTCAAGTAGTTCCAAACCCGAAGTGGATCTAGTGAGCATGATATCCCAAATGATGGCCGATCTCAAACATGATCTCAAGCAAGACGTAAGGCAAGTGGATGCACGGTTGAGGGAATGAGATGCTAGGGCGGAGGAATCCGAAGTTCGTATTCTTGCCACCCAAAACACTCTATTTGAAGAGTTCAACACTTTGAAGGAAGAGTGGAGGACTAGACCTCCACAATCCTATTGGCAATGCCATGCCCGATGAAGCCCCGGAGGAAGTTGTTGAAGAGGAGGTATATGAGGGATGGCAAGGAGGGAATGTTCGGGATAGAGTTAACAACTTGGAGAATGGACGGTTTGGGGGGGGTAATGGAGCCAATAGGCGGTTTGGAGGAGGAAATGGGGGGTATGGTCATTTTGGGGTAGGAAACCAACATGGAGGGATGGAGCCTTATGGAGATAGATTTAGGAGGGATAGGTACTATGAGGAGGAACCCCGTCCGAGGTTTGATGATCTGTCCAAGACCTTAAAACACAACCTCCCCGAGTTCCATGGAAAATTTGATCCCGAAGCCTACTTAGAGTGGGAATATCAAGTGGATAAAATCTTCACCCTCCACAACTATTCAAGGGTGATAAGGTGATGATTGCATTGGCCGAATTTAGGGGTAATGCTAATAATTGGTGGAACGATGTGTTGAGGAAAATTAGGTTAGCTAGGTTGGGAGATGTGCATTCATGTGATGATTTGTGCCGAATCATGAATGAATCCTTTGTGCATAGGTCCTATTATCTCAAGCTTCGTGGGGAGCTTCAAGACCTAAGGCAAGGATCCATGAGTGTGATGGATTACTACTATGAACTTCTCGCCTTGATGAACAAGATTGGGGTGAATGAACCGGAGGAAGCCACTCAAGACCGAATCATCCATGGTCTCAACACTTCTTTGAAGCATAAAGTCCAATTTGAGGCACTAGGGGGAATCACATTGGGGGAAGTACTAAGTTTTGCCGAGACATTTGAGAGGCAAGGAAAAGAAGTGGCTCTTAGCAAGGCAAGGAAAAGAAGTGGCTCTTAGCAAGGCAAGGGTGGCCTCTAGTCAAACCTGTATGGGAGGAAACAAGTGGAGTACCCCTCCCAAGAAGATGGAGAGCTCGCCTATTACTCAAGGCAAAGCACCATACAAGGCATCACCGAGCCCAAGCCCACAAGCTACCAAAAGTCCTTCTTCAACGGAGAGTAGTAAGGTTTAATGTTTCAAGTGTAAGGGCTATGACCACTATGCGCGTGAGTGCCCTAACCAAAGAATAATGGTTATTGGGCAAGATAGTAGCGTGCATAGTGAGGATGAGGGAGGACGGAGTGGTAGAAGGCAAGGAGGCGAATGTGGAGCCTCGTATGTCATATTCTAGTGAAGAAGAAGAAGAAGAAGAGGATGAGGGGTTGAAGGCACTAGTAATGCTAAGAATGCTCAATGTACAACCCGATCTTGAGGAGCACAATGAGCAAAGGTGAAACATCTTCCATATGAATTGCAAGGTATGAACTAAAACTTGTTTAGTGATCATTGATGGGGGTAGTTGTGCTAATGTGGTAAATGAACAATTAGTGGCCAAGTTGGGGTTGAAGGTCGACAAACATCTTATCCTTACAAGCTTCAATGGCTAGGGGAGTCCGGGGAGCTAAAGGTAAAGGCTCAATGCTTAGTTCCCTTGAAGAATGGTGTCTTTGAGGATGGGGTGATGTGTGATACTATTCCAATGACGGCTTGTCATGTGTTGTTGGGAAGGCCTGGGAGTTTGATAGGAGGGTGTACCAGAATGGTTACACTAATGAATATTTCTACATGGTGAATGGGTTGAAAATTAGGTTGAAGCCCCTCTTGCCTAAGGATGTATTTGAGGCATACCAACATCTACAAAGGGAAAGAGAAAGGGATATAGAGAAAAGGCTTGTGAGAGAGGGTGAGCTAAAAAGCCAAGTGAGAGTGGGTGTGGTGAGAGCAAAATAAAGCACCTAAACAAGAAAAACTACAAGCAAGGGAAGGGAAAGGTTGCTTGTTAGCAAGGTCTCCCGACCTTGGTGGGCACTAAAAAGCCGTTAAACCATTCTCCTCATGGTCCGGAATGATTTATGTTTAAATGCTAACACTAACCCTTGTCCTTTGGTGATTGAAAGTGTTTTGCAAGGTTTTAAAGATGTCTTCTCGGATGAGCTTCCCAACGAGCTTCCACCCGTGAGGGGGATTGAGCACCAATTGATTCGTGCTTGGGTCATCTCTCCCCAATCAGGTGGCATACAAAGCAAACCCAAAGGAAACTCAAGAGCTTCAAAGGCAAGTCGAGGGACTCCTTGCCAAATGTTTTATCCGAGAATCCCTTTCACCTTGTACCGTGCCCGTTATTTTGGTGCCTAAGAAGGATGGAACTTGGAGAATGTGTGTGGATTATATGGCCATCAATAAGATCACCAATAAGTATAGACACCCTATACCTAGGCTAGATGACATGCTTGAGGTTCTATGTGGCTCTAATTGTTTTTCTAAAAATTAATTTAGCAAGTGGATATCACCAAATTAGCATGAAAAAGAGGATGAATGGAAAACCGCTTGTTATGCCTTTGGGTTGACTAATGCTCCTTCCACTTTTCATGCGTTTGATGAATCATGTGCTTTGTCCTTTCATTGGAAAGTTTGTGGTGGTGGATTTTGATGATATCTTGATTTATAGCAAATGTGTAGAAGAGCATGCTAGCCACCTTAGGGATGTGCTTGAAGTGTTGAGAATGCATGCTTTATATGCCAAGTTGCATAAATGCACCTTTTGTGTTGATGAGGTTGTTTTTTCTTGGTTTTGTTGTGGGAAAGGAAGGAGTGCGGATAGATGAAGAGAAAGTGAAGGCAATTAGGGAGTGACCTACACTCAAGAATGTGAGTGAGATTAGATCCTTTCATGGTCTAGTAAGCTTTTATAGGATATTTGTTAGAGATTTTTCTACTAAGGCATCTCCTTTAATCATCTTGTGAAGAAAAATGTAGAGTTCAAGTGGGGGGAAGACAAGAAAAAGCCTTCAATGTTTTGAAAAATGATCTCACCCATGCCCCTTTGTTAGCTCTTGCCAACTTTGACAAAACATTTGAGTGGAGTGTGATGCTAGTGGTGTAGGGATAGGAGGAATTTTCATGCAAGAGGGAAAGCCCATAGCCTATTTTTCTAAAAAGCTTTGCCAAGCTCAATTAAACTATCCTACATATGACAATGAGTTGTATGCCATAGTGAGGTGCTTAGAGAATTGAAAACATTACCTCATGCATAGGGAGTTTGTGATTCATACCGATCATGAGTCCATTAAGTTCTTAGGGGGACAACATAAGCTTGATAAGAGGTATGATAAGTGGAGTGCATTTTTAGAAACTTTTCCTTATGTGATCAAGTACAAAAAGGGGAAGGAAAATGTCGTTGTCGATGCCCTCTCTAGGAAACCTCATGTTCCGTTGGTTGATGATGCTTGATTGCTAATCATGTGATGTATGTGAGAAACAAGTGCTTGTTGTGTGTGCTTCAAAGTATGTTGGTTTTGAGTTCATTAGAGACTTGTATAAGCATGACCATGATTTTTTCCACTATCTTTGAAGGATGTGAAAGGGGATCTTTTGATAAATACTATAGAATGGATGGTTACTTGTATAAGGAGAATAAACTTTGCATTCCTAATTGCTCTCTTCGTGACTTGTTGATTAAGGAGTCTCATTTGGGTGGATTGATGGGACACTTTGGAGTTTTGAAAACTTTTGATATCTTGAGTGAGCATTTCTTTTGGCCTTGCATGAAGAAGCATGTTGAGAGGTTTTGTAGCCATTGTATAGAGTGTAGGCAAGATAAGTCCAAGTCTAGCAATTTGGGCTTTATTACTCCTTTGCCTCCTCCTACACACCCTTGGGTAGATATCTCCATGGATTTTGTGCTAGGCCTACCCATGTCTACTAGGAAGAATGATAGCATTTTTGTGGTAGTGGATAGGAAGACAAATGATGCTAAGTTCGTTGTCAACTTGTTCTTTAGGGAGGTAGTCAAGTTACATGGGATTCCTAAAACAATTGTGAGTGATCGGGATGTCAAGTTTTGGAGCTTCTTTTGGAATACTCTTTGGGGAATGTTGGGCACTAAACTTCTCTTTTCTACTACCGCCCACCCCCAAACGGATGGTCAAACGGAGGTAGTTAACCGGTCCTTAGGTGCTCTTATTTTTTAGAATAAAAATTCTTGGGAAGAGTGCTTACCTATTGCCGAATTTGCTTATAATAGGTGGCGAAGAGAAGGCTAAGTTTGTGAAGGAGTAGCACGCTCAAGTGCAAGAGAGGATTCGAGGGAAGGGAGAGAAAGTGGCGCGTCAAGCGAACAGAGGCCGCAAGAAGATGGTTTTCGAACCCGGGGATTGGGTCTGGGTGCATCTCAGGAAGATACGCTTCTCCGACAAGACCAAGGGGAAGCATGCCCCAAGGGGAGACCAACCTTTCCTTGTGTTGGAGCGCCTCAATGACAACGTATACGTGATCGACTTGCCTGGTGAGTATAATGTAAGTTGCACCTTGAATGTGGCTGATTTGAGTCCTTTTGACTTTGTAGGAGGTCCGGATTTGAGGACAAATCCTTTCCAAGAAGGGGAGGATGTTACGACCACGCCCGGAAGGCCCATGACGAGGAGCCTATATGAGGGACTCTCTACTTTCATCTGAAAAGTCATGCTGGAGGAGTCTACGAAGGTCGGGGAACATGCGACAAGACTCGTGCTGAAATTTGAAGGCTGGGAGCTTCCACCCGGCCGGGTGGATTCTGAGGCACTGCCTCACCCGGTCGGGTGTCATCCACTGGAAGAGCCAAGGCCAAGCTACTCCACCCGACCGGGTATCCATTCTGCCACCCGCCCGGGTGCCTCGTTCAAGACATGAGGAAGTCAGGAGGTTTCACTCGGCCGGGTGACTTAACACCCTTAATTCCACTCGGCCGGGTAGAGTGACGTGGACCAAATTTTGTGGGCCTTTTCATTGGGAATTGGATCCTAGTATAAATACCTTTTTATGTCATTTCTTTCCTTAGATTTTGTTGAATTAAAGTTTCTACCCTAGTGAGTTTCCTCTTTGAGGATTGTGTATCCAATTCCTTCCTTGAAGGTTCCTTGTTTCCATCCTATATTGATTCAAGTAGAGGGGTGATAGAGCTATTGAAAGTTGCCTAGGGTTGTCTCAATTCTTTTGGTTAAGGTCCTATGGTTGTAGCTCTTTTATCTCTATGGTTGTAGCTCTTTTATCTCATCATTATACACATGCTTTCCATTTCTAATCTACCATCCTTTCTTGTTTAGATTCAATTTTTGTGGTTTGATCTCTTTTTATCCTCTTTTTTTTAATCGAGAAATTGAAAATCAATCTTACAAAAATATCTAGATCAAACATCACAAATGGGTAATTCCTTGGGAAATGGATCATGAATTCCCTGAATCCACATCAAACTTGGATCATACAAATCCAATGAACAAACGATATAAACTTGGATCATACAAATCCAGAAACAAAGGATACAAACTTGGATCATACAAATCCAATGAACAAAGGATACAAACTTGGATCATATAAATCCAATGAGCAAACGAAAACGAGAGAGAAAACAGATTCGAAATTTCAGATCGGAAATAATGCCGAAGAGAGGGAAAATACAAATACGAACCGATTCAAACATCAGAATTGAAAAATAAGAGAGATTTGAAGAGAGAAAAATAGAACCCGAAAAGGATCAACCGCAAATGCAGAACGGGCAAATTCTACAGCAAACCTCACCAAACAACAAATGCAGTGAGCCGAGCACATACTCTTCGGCAACAAGCAGAACCCTACCAAAAAACACCAACCCTAGATCTATGAAAAAATGGCAAACGAAAAATAAAAAAAAGGATAGATGAGATAGCGGTAATCAAAGACGCAGCGGATTTGCGTTCTGATACCTTGTTGAAAATGAGGAATTGAAATCTGCAGATTTGGGGAAAGTGTTAGAAACTGCTGAAGAGATGGAAAAAAACGATGAAATGAACAGAAGGAAAAAAACGATTAAGAAAAGAAGAAAAAGCGTGAATTCATTATCGACTACATTTTGCCAAAAGTTAATTGCAAAATACAAAGAAGGCCTTATATATGGGCACAAATACAAACAAAAAAATTGCTAAACACTTACTAATAAAGGAAAATAATATCAATTAATTACTCCCTCTGTCCCACTCAAGATGGCCGCATTCTTGACTGACATGTGATTTTAGGAAGTATTGTTAGGTGGAATAAAGTAGAGAGGAAGAAAGTAGTTGAATATTTTAATGAGGAGAAAGGAGAGAGGAGATAGTAGATTATTTCCAAAACTGGAAAGTGGCTAACTTGATTGGAACAAACAAAAAAGAAAAGGTTGCTATCGGAGGGAGTACATTTTTATTTTTAATTTGAACAAAATATAGATCAAACAAAGTTATCAGATTACTATAATATAGGTTTTTGGCCGTCCATGTACATATGTATATCTTCATCATGCATAATTGATACTCAAGACTCAAGAAAGGTCAAATCCATTGCATCGGACTCTTGGGGAGAATAATGCATAACAATAAAAAAGACTCTTGGGGAGAATAATCAAATCCCTAAAATTAAGGCTGGCATTATAAAATATTAGTATGATGAAAATCCAGACTATAATGGCATGTAAATCTCTACTATTAAATCAAGATATACAACATGAAAACCTTATCTTGACACTAACCTTGGAATCTATGCTATTGCTATATAACCCCAGCAGAAAAACAACAATTAAAACATAACCAAAACACTCAGGTGAACAAATATGGCTAGGAAACTCATGCTTTTCCATATGTTGATGGCTCTATCCATGTTAACCGCCCGCCTCGAAGCCCGGGGCAAGTTTCCTATAGTGCACTTCATCGATGCCATGAGCAGGCCAATCGATCTTCACATCCGATCCGGTGGCTTGTCGAGCTCGGCTCAGCTACAGCCAGGCCAGGATTATGGGATGAGACTGAAAGTGGACGACGTACACTCCGTGATGAGTGTATGCGGCTCTACATTTGCGTCGTTTAATGCGTACGAGCCTGCCCGTGATAAAGGGTACGCCGCCGTGTTTTGGAGAGGTAGCTACAAAGGGTTTTACATGAGCCATAACAAGGTTCATTGGAATCTGGTGGCTCGTTGGGAATATGAATAGTTTTCTATTTTAATTTTGTAATCATTTCAAACAAATTTAGTTGGATTTGTCTCTTTTTGTATGTTGTAGTAGCATTCTGTTATGGGAATCAAGCTTTGTGTTTTTATTATTTCTGCAACATCTGTTTGTAAGTGTGAATAATAAAATGTGGTATTAAATTTTGAGCAAATGACATTCTATTTTTTTTCAATTAAAGCCTCAGCCTCTAAGATTGTTCGTAACCTGATGTGCAGCAGCTATTGTGTAATAACATATTGTACATAAAATTGAAATAAAAATACTCCATCTATTATTTATAGTTGAGGCATTTTTTTTTAATGTGCTTAATGGTGAATCAATTCTATAACCTTCCATGTCACATTTTTGTGCCTATAAATAGGTGGAGTTTGGGAGAAAAGAATAAAACCACAACAAACATTTTCCACCTTTTTTTGCTCTTTGCATCATAGTGTGTATTTTATGAGCATTGTCTAGCTCGATTCTCGTAACTCCACCAAGTTTGCTGGTGTCTGGCAGGTTTGAGATGCTTCTACACGCTAGCATGAAGTGATTTTATCTTGGGGGACAATACGTCAATCCGTGAGCACTAGTCGGACCGTAATTTGTCATGTGGAAATAGGGTTTTCCTTGACTCGACTTATTGTTGGTTTGTTTTATTATTTTCATTGTAATTTCCCTTCCACTTATTGTTGTCCTTTCCATATTAATTAATCTATTTCTCTCTCTTATTTTTTTTCCTTTTTTCCTTTCTGTTTTACTTTACCAATTTCTTATTAAAATTCGTAACGATCACAAATAAGACTATTTTTCGTACACAAATGGAGTAATATAAATAATTATTTTTCATAACAATTATTCGCTCCATTCTGGTTAAGATATTAATACTAATGGATATAAGATATTAATACTTGTTGGTTAATACATTTTAATTGAAAAGAGAAAATGTCGTGTAAATATTAAAGGCAGAGAGAGAGCGTTAAATGTTTTATGGTAAAGATAAAAAGTGATTGGATATGGAGATTAAACAAATTTCATTATCTCCAACAATTTATCCTAATTAAACATTGTGAATAAAATATTTCACTTTATATAAATAGAAGTTTTCATAAAATCAAACAAGAGTTTTCATCAACTCTACCTTGTATCTGGCGTGATGCTTGCAACAAGCTGTTGATCATTTTATTTTCCTTAAACAATGTCTATCAGCGAGGAATTCCAAGCTAGTAAGTAGTTTCATCTCTAGATTTCCTATTTGTTTTTTACTCGTGTAGTTTTTCGGAACCCGAGTTCGTCAGATTGACGTAATTTCCTTGAAAAATTCCCGTGAAATCGTTTAAATCTGTTAATCTGAATTGAAATTGGTCTGGTTTGCCTCTATTTGAAACGTTCCTTTTTACTTAATTGGGGAAGCCTAAGTTTTACAATTTTCATCTGATTTTAGGCGTTTTTTATTTTGGGAATCAAGTCGTGAATAATATGCTCTCTTTTGAATTGATTTATGCTGATGCTTCTTCTTGTTTGTTTTGTTATTGAAAAGATATTGAAGCCTTACCCAATATAATACAAAGGAAATATGCGCTGTTACGAGATTTGGATAAGAGCTTGCAAGGTATGTCACACCAGAAAATTACTACTCCTGTTGTTTGTTTGTTATCTTTAGTTCTTTCCTTTTTTGTTGATATGAATCATCACAGTCGTGGTAGCTGCAAACGAGATGCAAAGAGGATATAATCGAAGTTGTTTCATGGTTATCTTTAGTTCTTTCCTTTTTGGTTGGAGTCGTGTAGTCACGCATGTTGGTAGCTTAGTTTTTTTAGGCGTCTTCGGTAGTCTGTTACGGACTCAAAGTCTAGGTTCTCTCTCATAACAGACTAGTCTTTTGGGCTCAGTTCTCCAGTTTGGTCTGTATCATAGTCACACATGTCGGTAGTTTAGTATGGTTTGGAGCCCTGACTATGTAATTCTCTCAAGGTTTGACCGAGGGTGGTTTGGAATTTTGAGAGCACACATGTTGGAATTGATAGATGACTGTACTTCCTTTGCTAGGAAAGTATATACTCCTTGGATGGTTGATAAGGATTGGTAATTTCTTTTGAACACCTTGGTATTGAACTACAATAGCTAAAGGCAAAGCCTTCCTTAGTGAATTAATTGTATGCTCTCTCTGTTCTAAGTTAATCGATTCGTATACATTTATGGACGTCTCAAGCTAAATGACTCATTCCTCTTTTGGCAAAAATCAATCCTTTAAACCTTCCTTATATTAGTCGTACTTTATTCTTTTTTCATTTATTTAATTTATTCTCTCCATTAAATAATTTATTCTCTTTCTACTTAACTCACTAAACACCATCTTAAATCTCATGCCAAAAAGAAACGTCTCTATTAACTAGATTAACTTGGGACAAAGGGTATCTTTTATTTCCTACTTCTCTTACAATGTATTGCTTTTTGCTTACAAACAAACACGACCTTCTTCACTTTCATTCTCTTACACAGGACAACACAAACCATTTGATTGTACACTGCCCCATTTGATTGTCAGTGAAAGTTCACCGCACCATTTTATACGCAGTGAAAGGCGGTGGTACTGAAATAACAATGAAACTAAAGATATAACAATGAAACTAAGATATGATAACTAGAAGACTCTTTCTTAACTAAGGATATCTAACAATCTAAAGGTGTCTTCAAGTGGTATCCATAGTCTTCTCTTTGCCCATCCATATGCTAAGACTCTTCTCTGCGTCTTCTCTCTTCTTCTGTATTCCTCATTTGTGCACGAGCCGCATGAGCCACAAGTGCACGCTATCAAAGTGCATGACCAGGCCACCACGCTTAAAGTTTCTGGTGGCAGTGAGGTTGACGACTCTCCAAGGGTGGTTCCTCTTCCACCTTGAGAACAAGCTGTTTTTTAGCACCATTGCAGCTGATACGGATCATCACGGACGTGGAAACAGTAAACGAGATGTGAAGAGGATAGAGTCAGTTTTTTCGTGGTTATCTTTATTTCTTTCTTTTTGGTTAGAGTCTTGTAGTCATGGATGTCTTCGATTGTTTAGTTTTTTCAGGTATCTTTATTTTGCGTATCTCTAGTATTTGATTTGGTTAGAATTATTGGCTATTTCATTCCCTTGGGGTTTGAAAGGGGAGACAGTCTGGAATTTTAGTTTGTATTGGTACTTTGCTAAGGCATCTCAAGAGGAGTCTGTATTCCCGTCCAATTCAATCGTTCATTTATGAGTTGTATTGTCAATCCATTTGTGTGCATATTTTTATCTAACAGTTGCAGTGATTGTTCTCTGTCATTATCACTAACACCTTGTGTGAAACTGATCGGCAGTCTTTCAGTAGTTACTCTTATATTTTGTTTCTTGAAGGCTGCCTTTGTACTTGTTCAAACAGCATAAACTATTCAAGTCAGTGTCGAATAAAGTGAAATGGCTAGCTTCTACAAGTCTAATTTGTAAAATCTAAGCTTTCAACTCAGTGTCGTATACAGTAGAATGGTTTATAATATTTCACCATAGTGTTCTCTCACTGCATGCTAGATTCCCATATTTTAACTTTTCAACCTGTCTGCTACATAAACCAGGCAATACTGATAAAGTTTTGCTTGGGATATGAACTGGTTCCTTTCTTCTCAGCATTTCTGGATTTTCAAACGTGTAAGAAAAAATCCATGCAGAAACATTGTGGCCATGCTTTCTTGTCTCATTGATTTCCTGTATCATATATCAACAAACAGAAATTCAGAAGCAAAACGAACAGCACTGTGAACAGGAGATAGATGATATGAAGCGTGGTATAAAATCCGGTAGCATCACACCCAATTCTTCTCTTCTCAAATTTACAGACGATGCTGTAGATGAGCAAAAACATGCCATAAGGATTGCCGATGAGAAAGTAGAATTGGCGGTTCAGGCTTATGACTTGGTACTGAACCAACACTCCCTAATCTGTGTGGTGATTCTATATGATAGTGTGCTTTGTTTTTGAATGCGTATCAAGATATTTTCATCGTTCCTGATTGTATCTAATCATTACTTTAATCTTATTCCAATAATACTTGTTATAATTTATTAATTTCCTGTATGTGTATATATTAGCTCTGTTTGTTATTTCGTGTTTATGACTGGGGATACTAAGAACTTCTACTTTTAGCAGATGTATCTTGCTTTGGTTTCAAACAATATGTATATTGTTAAAGGGGGAGAGACCTGCACATGAACTGTTTAATTATTTGACAGACAAAATAGTAATGATCAGTTGGCAAACCAACACATCCCAACTGCTTCAAGAAAAGACTCTAAAGACACTTCTTGGAATTAAACGCATTAAACTCCCCTTTGCGTGGATCTTTGGCCAATGCCAATGCCGATGCTACTAAATGCAAGACATAGATAAACCCCTCACAAACCTCAAGGGTATTTATTCTAATCATTCCTACCATGAAACCAAATAGTCGAGAACTGATAAAGAAGACATAATGAAAGGACTGTAATCAAAACAAACTACTGGAAATAAGAAAGACTCTACTAACAAATATATCTCTTTCGCTCTTGATCCAACTCAGCAAAGAACGCAACCTTCCTTGGCCTCTCGTGTCGACCTTCAGCGGTCCATCCGTACTATCATTTATACTAGAGATACTGCAGGAAAGCCTGTTCACATAAAAAAATTAAATTGGATAACTGGAGAAATATACAGTTACCGTATTGCTTTTGATTATGGTAACACATAAACTGTGATCCGTACAAGACATGGAAACATGGGATATAATGAAAACATGGGATATAATGAATATCTATTGGTCAACAGGATGTTGTAGTTCTGGTACCAAGATTGGGATCCTTGTACAAATCTCATGAAACATGTTTTCTCTAATGCAGAGTTTTAAAAGTTGATCATTTTTCTTTGACAAGAATCTCTCTTGTTCAAAATTGTATAATTACTGAATGGTTATATGACCAATAGACTTGAATATCAAAATCGAAGATGTGTTGGATATGGAGAACCATCATAAATCCATGATATTGTGGTAAAAGAGGATTTCCTAAACACAAATGGGATTACTTTCTTGCATGTACTATAGAGCTTTCCTGGCTTAATCTGTGCATATAGCTTGTTGCCTTAACGAGTACTTTTTTTGATGGAAAAGGTAGACACTCACATTCAACAGCTTGATCAATACTTGAAGAAATTTGATGAGGATCTACGGCGTGGTATTCATCTAGTTGCTCTAATATAACTCTTTATCTGAATATGGTCCAGTTGCAGAGTGCCATCTGCTAATGTATACAATGAATATATATATCTTGTTTCTCACAGTTAATGTATCTTTTGGTATGAAATAGCCGAAAGGGATGCCATAGCTGCAACTCCTCCAACTCATTATATGAATGTCAAAGCTGGAAGGTCTGGCAAAACTAGCAATAGAGGGCGTAAGAAGTAAACCCTTACTCTGGACTCAAATAAATAGAATTCCTGTGCAATTGTCTAGAACTTTGCATGATTTGTATGTTCAGATTTCCCTTGTGAAGGTTACTTTTACCTAAATCCGAAAATTATGTGTTGTGTGAGAGTGTTAATTTAATTAAAACCTAAGTCATTCCCAACTCCCACACAGAAGAAAAAGAGGAGAAACTGCGAGCAGGCAATGATGCTGTATGTGATAATCCTTGTTGGCTAGTGCGCTTTAGGTTTGTATCTCAGTTTTCGAAAATATTGTAAATTCTCTGGGATGTCAGCTACAGGAATGAATGTAAATAGCTAGTCGGGAGCCAGTCTATCTGTTGATGGAAAGAACTATTGTTGTCTTATGGAAATATTTTTGGAGCCTTATGAGTGCAAGTATATGATTTTTGATTGAGTAAATGTAATCTTTTATGCAGGACGTGCGTTGCAGCAGCAAATGTATCTGTGGTCTCACCCTCTGGAACTGGTGCAACGACTGCAGCAAATCCCAGCATGGAATTAGATCTGCCTGTTGACCCAAATGAGCCCACGTATTGTTTTTGCAACCAAGTGAGCTATGGTGAAATGGTTGCATGTGACAATCCCGATGTAAGTAAACAACTCCCTCCTTGCTTCTTTCCCACCTTTGAGTATGAGATGACAAAATTTGCGGCTTTTGTATGCAGTGCAAGATAGAATGGTTCCATTATGGCTGTGTTGGGCTTAAAGAACAGCCAAAAGGCAAATGGTATTGTTCAGATTGTGTCGGGAGCCAAAGGCGTAGGAAAGTGAGATAACGGACTCTGACTTGCTTCCCAAGTAATACTTCGTATGTTAATAAAAACTTCCACGTTTCGAATTTGAACTACAAAGTCATGACTGAATTTGCGGTGTAACGAATGCTACTTTGCTACAGATATATGAAGAGTGATATTGCATTGTCCTCGACTTCATGCAATATAGCACCCATTGATAATGTACTCTCGTTCTGCGTAAACTCTGATATTAACGATGAGAGTGGAGTTATCAAAGATTAGATGTATTCATATTAATTTAGATCAAGTTTAATAGTGTTTGATTTGATTTGACTTGATTTGATTTGATTTGATTATCTTGTTAGATTAGATGTTCTCAATTTAGAGTAACTTAAAATTCCAGCTTATGCAGTTAGGCGTCTAGTATTGCAGCTCAATGTTACTCATCTTACAAGGATAATAGTTTCTTAGTATTCTTGTTAGAAAAATAACCTAATTATTTATTTTTAGACAGAGCGTATGTAAATGCAATAGCTACTTAAGATGAAAATTGTGCTGAGAATATTTATTCTTTTGTAAGCTAGGTTGTGTTTGAATTGGTAGATAGGGACAATTAGAGTGCATTTAATGGCCCTATTTGGCGTTTGATTTGTTGGTTAAATTTTTTGCGACCCGCTCAATGGCAAGAGCATATTGAATTAAGGCTGAAAATTACTGTTTTATTGTCATTAAAAATTCAGTGATAATAATCTATGTAACACTATTTCAATCTTAAATTCCATGGAATTAATAATTTAGCTCACAGTTTTGGAAATATAGATAAAGTCAGAGGATAGTTTTATAATTTCCTACTATAGTGTGGCTTTAAATAACAAATCAAACATGTGTTATTAAGGACTATAGATAACATATCATCAATTCAAACACCATAAATAAAAATAGAAAACCAAGAAAAACATTATTGCAAAATAGTTGTGTTCTTATCAAAATGAAAATAAACTCCAATTCAAACACCCCTTTTAAGCTTATAGAATTATTTTAATGGGCTGTGCATATAGTGTTTGGTTTTCCATTGGACTTTCATAAAAAGTAGGTAGAATGATATTCTTATCCTTCACTTGACAATTATATTCCACCTTTATCCTCACTTAAATAATACACTTAGGCAAAGCTCAATCAGATTTATTGCTGCTTTCTACTTTTATGTACTTTTTTCACCTCATCAAAATAGTCTCTATTCATTCATTTTGCTCCGTCTCACCAAAATTAGCCGATTTTTATAGTCTCTCTGTCCACCATTAAATATTCCATTTTTCTTTTTCCATTCATCCGCCATTAAGTTAAATTTCACTTTTACCACTTTTGGCTAGTGGTACCCACCTTCCACTAACTTTTCATCACATTTTTTTACAAAGTCAAACAATATTTTAAAATCCGAGCCGATACATGTATTGGCGGACGGAGGGTGTATTTCGTAAATTTTCTCTACTAAAAATACTCAAATTACCTTTTCTTTCTATCTCCGTATTACTTAAGCAATTTCGCATTAAAACTCGTGTCATCCCTAAAGTCTCTGCTTTTATGCGACGGAGGGAGTATTAATTTTATAGTAATTGTAAATAGAATGAGTTGGTGGAATGTTATGCCACTTACTAAAATAGTAAAAATGAAATGAGACATTTATTGAGGACCCTCCAAATTAATAAATACGTGACATTTAATGGGGACCAGAAGGAATACAAGAAGGGGCCAAGGTAGTGAGAGGATGCGACTAAAGTGTAAAACAATCGTCTATGTATGACGACCCGGAATTAACCAACGAAATTGACTATAAATAATGAAAAAAAACACCAAATATTTTATCTTAGACAAATGCATGAAGAGAGGACATTAAATCGCCTCGACTCAATATAAATGCTGAACACTGTACAATTACCTACGAGTTAATTAACCAACATCTACTACCTTCATGAAAATTAGATAAATAAATAAACCAATAAGTACTCAGATATTATGCACACCTTTCACACAAATTGAAAAGACTTTGTAAAGGAGTGATAACGATAATAACATCTTTTTTCTGAACCCAATTAACAAAAATAAAGAAAAAAAAAGAGGAAAGAAAACAAGCAAGCCATAGAACCCTAAATCAATATGTGAAGGGGTGAATGTATAATTTCGATGCCTATAGGCATGCAAATCGCGCATGGAATCGGAAAATGTTTTTTTTTAACAATGTTGGGATTTAATGAAGATTGGTAAGCTCATTGTGATGGGAATTGTTTGGGTGCTGTCACTCACACAACGCTATAATCCAATTCGTGTATATATTTCGCAGAAACGTGAAACCAAAGTAGGCGATAAAGTAGCCGGAAGGTATGGAAATAAAGGTATCATTTCAAAAAATTTGCCTAGACAAAATATGCCTTAACTGCAAGATGAAAAACCTGACATTGCATACACACAGTACAACACACACACACATAAATCACTCACTACACCGCAAACCAGTGTTTTACAAACCGAACCACACCGATCGAGAACCAGAAACCGGTTTTATCTTTAAAATGCTTTGTCCAATTTTTTTTTCCAAAACGAGTGCAATAAATAAATGACTCAAGCAACGTGGGACGAATGGAGTATGTACCTAAAGGAATCAAACCCAGGACCTCTTGTCTAGAAATCAACGTCTCTACCACTCCACCACATGTACTTGAATGAAATTTTGTGAACCTTAATTATTCTTATACATTTAACATGTAACTTTTTGTCCACACAAATTAATAATTTAATTTATATTTTCTTAAATAATTGTTAGTTGTGATATATTAAATTTTAATTTCTATCCACTAAATTAATATGAAATTTATCAATTTATATATAAAATATGTAATCCCTCTATTCCATAATAGTTGAGTCATTTTTTCTATTTTGGGCATTCCATAGTAGTAGAGTTATATCATTTTTTAATAAAAGTAACACATTCTCACTCTTACTTTTCCCTCTCTCTTTGCTTTAGTCTCTATACTTTATCTCCTACTTTATTAGCATTTTTTAACTTAATACATTACACACCTTTTTCATAATCTTCGTACTGGAAAGAAATGTCTCCTCTACTATGGAACAGAGGGAGTACTTTTTTAGCTACACTAATAATAATTTATGTATTTATTTAAATTTTATAATTCAATTATTTTAAATATTCTTCATAATTAAATAATTATATATACAACGATGAATATGTTTTTATACGTATATTGATTATAATTTATTACTAATGAAATTTAATATATTTTGTAATTTGACCGGATGGACTGGTTAAATTACTAGTCGAACCTTTTTACCTTGCAAATAGATATAACTAATACCGGTTCACTCACTGGCCCAGTTTTTAAAACATTGCCGCAAACACACTACACATATACACATACACAATACCCATCATTACACACACAATATATTGTGGATGATAAAGAGATGAATCAAAAATAGATTATTTTTTTTATAATAAAGAGCATAGACATACTATAATGAAGACATAAAAATTACTCTCTCCGTCCGCCCTCTATTAATTGTCCACTGTTATCATTTTCATCCGCTCTCTATTAATTGTCCACTTTCACTTTTTCCATAAATGGTAAGTAGGTCCCACATTTCACTAACCTATTCAACTCATATAGTATTATAAAATCAATAAATAAAAGTGAGACTCATATTTCACTAACTTTTAACTCAATTTCTTTTACATTTCTTAAAATCCGTGCCGGAATCAAAGTGGACAATTAATGGGGAACGGAGGGAGTACAAAATAATGATATATTAACACAATAAAACATATATAAAGAAAATCCAAAAATAATATAATAGACAGAGAAAATATAACAATAGAAAAATAAAATGAAATAAAATAAATTGAAACTAACGGTCAACATAAAAAAGAGAATTAAAAAATATTTTTATAGTTATACATTGTGTAAGGTCCTGGATTGACAATTATCTTATATTGATAATTGATAACTATCTCAACAACCTATGTTATAGATGTTAATATGAAGACATTTCTATGTCAACTAATTGCAGTTGACATACATATGCTTTCTGTTGGAATCTAGATTTTTACATGTCAACAGAAGACATGTGTATGTCAACTATATTTAATTGAAATATAAATATATTCGTGTTGATATTCATAACATAGGTTGTTGATATAATTGTCAGTTATCAATTTAAAATAGTTATCGATCATATTCCATCGTAGATATTGCTATGTATTGTGCATATATTTGTGGGTACCCCAGTGTATATATTGCTATGTATTGTGCATATATTTGTGGGTATTCAATAAGTATGTACAATGTGAGTGTAGTTGCATGTATAGTGTGCGAATTGTGTGGGGTTTAGTGTGTATTTGTATTATGTGTGTTGTGTATATTCGATTAGTGTTTGTATTGTGTTTATTCATGAAGCATGTGTTGATATGTAAGTAGTGTGCGAGGGTGCTAACTCATACTTAAATTTCTAACTACAACTAAATGAAAGGAATTAGATTATCAAATCAAGGGTTAAGATCACTCAATTCTAAGTAATGATACAGTGTACAAAAAATGTCAATTAGGATTTTAATGTCAATTAACAACAAATTAGTTGTAACTAACTATTAAAAAATACTCCACATATATCAAAACTTTAAATGTTATAACTATCTCGATTCAAATTATATTTTTGCACCACATATATCAAATTAAAGATAATTTTATAAGGATTCTAACAAGATCCTACATGCATATGTAAATTTTGATAAAATTTTCATAAATGTTTATATATTTTGTAAAACGGTTTTATATTATTACAACTTGCATAATATGTCAATATAATGCTTGTAAAATGTCAATAAGAAATAATGTTGACATTGCCATGTCTTCATGTTGATATATGTAATACATTATATTGACAGTGTATTCTGAAACCCTAAATTTGACAGTTGTTATCATCTTTTTCATACTCCCTCCGTCTCAAGGTAGTTGAGGCATTTCTTTTGCGCACGAGATTTAAAAAATTGATTTGTTAATAGTTAAAACGGAGACAGTAAAGTAAGAGAGAAGATCTGAGGGTAAAGTAAGAGAGAAAAGAGATTTTACTAAAAGAAGAAATGACACAACTACCTTAAAACAAACTAAAAAAGGAATACGACTCAACTACCTTATGACGGAAGGAGTATTAAAACAAGAAAAACAAAATTATACATGGCAATTTATAAACCTTTAGATCTTTAAAATCCTAAGGTCTTAAATTAATCGTACTCTCTCCGTCTGCCAGAAGGAGTCTCATTTGAATTCGGCACAAATTTTAAGAAATATAAAAGAAAGTGAATGAGAAAAGATAATGGATTGTGAGACTCATTTTTATATACTCCTTCGTCCCATAAAAATATGTATACTTTCCTTTTTCATCCGTCTCACAAAAATATGTGCATTGGAAAGTTATTTCAATTTATTACCCATATACATCAACTTATTTACAACTTATACCACCCTTAAACACTACTAATAATGTGGGTCTCATTATCTACTAACACTATTTTAACTACCCTTCCCCTCCTATCTCCTACTTAACCAATTTTGTCTTAATTCTCGTGCCATACCAATTGACCATATATGTTTATAGAACGGATGAAGTATTAATTTTATAATAGAATGTGAATGGAATGAACTAGTGATAAAAAATGCGTATCTACAATTTAAAATAAAAGTGAACTTGGACTTTTAATGACGGACGAGGTAAATAGATAGCAATTAAGAAATAGCAATTGATTATATGCTCGGCGTGGATAATTCTTTCAAATTTAATTTTATTTTACCAAACAAATAGTAATTTAGAATTATAATTCAAATATAATTCCAATTTCAAATCAGTTAAAAGCAAAATCAATAAAATAGTGATATATAATTTCTTGAGAGTGAAAATGAGATGAAAAGTGACGGAGATAAATAATTAATGGACAATTCCAAAACAATTGAGTCTAACTAACACTAACCCTACCAAAATCAAATCCAAAACCAAACCAACTCGCCCCATCATTGCATCCCGCTTAAAAATAACACAACTCTCTTTTATTCTTTTCTGCTGTTAAACAATTGTTAAGCAGCATTCCATCACCTCACCTCAGTAGTCCATGCCACCCATTCCTCCGCCGCCCATTGGTGGTCCAGCCTTCACCTCTGTCGGTTGCTCTACCACAATCGCCTCTGTTGTTGTCATCAATGAAGAGACACTGCCAAACACAGCAATTATAGCCGAACATCGGTCATGGGAGAGACAAAGAGGAATATTCGTATAGTTCTATTTATCCATAGAGAGTCGGGGGGGTTTTACCTAGCAGCATCAACGAGCACAGTTCTAATGACCTTCAACGGGTCAATGATTCCAGCCTTTACCATATCCACGTATCACCACAATTTATACGTACATTTTTAGGATTCAGAGCATATAACCGCACACAATCTCTGTTGAAAAGCGCGGTATTATTATGTATCCATATTACCCTTAGCTGCATCATATCCGAGGTCTGGATTTTCTGATTCCAACAATTTGCCAACCACAACGGCTCCCTCCACACCGGCATTTGATGCAATTGTGTAAACCGGCGTCTGCATTTACAAAACCTAGTACGTCAGGGCAGAGGTCGAGATATATCTAGTGCCATTACTATAATGGATCATATCATCAAATCATACCTTCAAAGCATTTTGAATAATTTGGACACCAATCTTCTGATTGAAGTTGGCTGTTGGTAGCTTCTCCAATTCTTTGGCTGCGTACAGGAGAGCAACACCTCCACCTATAATATAATACGAAGATCATCTCAGCATCTCTTTCCTGATTGTTCAGCCAAAAAATTAAAAACCGTGGTGAAACAGGAAACGTACCGGGCACAATCCCTTCCTCTACAGCTGCTTTTGTGGCGTTAAGAGCATCAGTCACTCTCTTTCTTCTCACCAACTTCTGCTTCGCTGGCTCCTCCAATCTGAGAGAATGGTTTAAAATTTTAGTCATATCCATCTCATTTAAGAAAAAAACTTTTTTGATGACACAGGCGATTCAAGAGAGCAAAAAGTAACCTTTAGCACAGCTACACCGCCGGAGAGCTTGGCAAGCCTTTCTTGCAACTTCTCCTTGTCATAATCGGAAGTGCTCAATTCAACTGCTGACCTGATCTGCATTTATAGAACATACATGTAAACATGGATAAAAGAAACGGAGAAATCAAAAAGTTATTATAATCATAGCTCAAAAGCAGCACTGTCAGAATTAACACAAACCTGCTCGCATCTTTCTTCAATGGATTTCTTCTCACCAGATCCATCAAGAATAACAGTATCATCCTTTGATATGGTTATCTGTGAAGGACAAACACCAGATCAGCTAAACCCGTAAAATGCAGGCAGGTTAAGACAACGACAAATAAGTCTAGCAGATCTAACCTTCTTGCACGATCCCAGTATATCCAGTTCCACATCATCCAAGTTCATTCCAAGCTCTTCCGTTATGACCTGTCCACGTGAATTTTATTACAAAAAATGCAACACCAAATAAAATCATTGCATAAAAAAGAAGATTACAACATGATACATACTTGGCCCCCAGTTAAAACAGCAAGATCCTGCAAGCCCGATTTCCTGTTCTCACCGAACCCAGGGGCTTTGATTGCACAGACCTTGATTCCAGCTCGAAGCTTGTTAAGGATAAGAGTGGCCAGTGCATCACTTTCCACATCCTCCGCGACTATCAGAAGTGGCCTTTGCCTCTGTACAGATAGACACATCAGCTCAACAACATATTTACATCTACTTTGAACTTCAGAGCTAAAACAAATAAGCATACCTTCAAAGCCAATTCAAGGACTTTAACAATAGCATTTATGCTAGAGATTTTCTTCTCATAAATAAGAATAAGAGGATCCTCCAATTCCTATCAATGGGAAGAGCCAAATGTTAAACAATTCAAGAAGATGGGAAAATGATTTTCTTCAAGCTAGTATGACTTCAAAAGAAAACCTTGTTCGGGTATTTTTAAACACTAACACATTTCTGAGTCTTCGGGTTTGTGATGAAGTATGGGGAGATATAGCCTCTGTCGAGCTTCATACCCTCAACTACAAGACCAAATTAGCCAAACACATTTATTTGATTAGTATGCTACAGATGTACACAAAACAATAAACACAGAGAAAGCAGCCCACACTTGAAAGCAAACAATTATATGATTGCTCCTTTGAATTCTCTCTACAATATCATTGGTCTTATTCATTAAGGAAATTATAAAATTTCAGAATCTATGGATGAATTGTGCAAATCTATTTATTCATGAACATGCCAAATACCCTCTCCGTCCCACAAGAATATACACTCTTTTCCTTTTTAGTCCGTCCCACAACAATATGCGGGTAGCATGAGTAAACTTAATATAAAGAAATAACTTTATTGGTGACACAATCAACATATAGTCCAGATACTACGAAGGTAGAATATGTGCCTAAGAAATTATCGTAAAACTTGTGCCCTAAGAACACATTCTGCCTTCATCTATTTACTGACGCGAAAACAACCCTAACCCCCTCTTGCTCTTGGTGCGATATTTTCAACCTTTTGAGGTATGTTTTGTTATAAATTGCTTATATTTTGTTAATACTTTATGCATCTTATACCTTATTTTGTTGGAAATTATCATTTTGGTGCAATTTTATTTTCTTGTTTAATTATGTTATTTGTTGAAATTTGTTTTACAGTTTAGGCAATTTGATGGAAATTTAGTAGGTTTGGCCAATATGAGATTTTTGGCTAATTACAAACATTATCAATCTTTCACAATTAATTTGAATGGCAAGTTCATCCAAGAGACGTGTTAGTTGTATTATGGACCCGAAGACTCTACGGTATTGCATGTGTTAGGATTAACACACAAGGCTTACACACTCTTGAATAGATCACACACACTCACTGTAATGTGAAGTACTCACACACTTTTGCAGAAAACTCACACTAACACTTTAGCATTGAAAGTAGGTGATTTCTTGGAGAAACTGGAATCTCTTTATTGAATGAATTCATCTAACTACATACAAAACGAATCTGAGCTATTTAAAGCTCTACAAATCAGGTAGCAACTGCTACTAACTAACTACCCCAAGAATCAAGAAAGCAAGGAGAATAACTGCTACATCTTAACTAACTAACTGCTGCTCCAACGGCTAGTTTCTTCTAGGCTGCTTCTTTCCTTGATCAGCCTTTAGATTCTCTTCTTTCTTCTCTTCTTGCAACTGAGTGAGCACTCTACTTCTTACAATTCTCCACCTGAGGGCTCACCTCAGTTCTTACAGCAAACATTGATCAAATTCTTACAATGATCAAACTTATCTCTACACAGAGATTTAGTGAGCATATCTGCTGGATTGTGCAGGGTGTTAATCTTTATCACCTTCACTCTCCCCCTTTCAATCTCATCTCTAATAAAATGCTGCCTTATGTCTATGTGCTTGCCCCTTTCATGGAAAAACTGATGTTTAGCCAAGCACATAGTTGAGATGCTGTCACAATTTCAGTCAGACATCGCTGTGGAAAAAGTGATAACCTATAACAAAGTAGCGGCGTTGAACTAGAAGAACCATTAGCGTAGTCAACATAATAAACTGAAAAACAAAAAACAGAGCAAAAGTTGGACCTGCAGTATACTAAACAAAAACAAGAAATATTACATGGCCTATATCATTCTTATGAAGAATTTCGAGGCTATATCATTTTACGTTTTTCATCCTTCTTTCTGCTTCATTTATGATAATTCAATACAACATTTTTCTTTTGAAGCTATTCCATTTATTCTAAACTCTATTTAGGGTGTTCCTGTTCCAGAAATGTTAACAGACCTTGTGATATGAAAAAATATGAATAGTAACATAGTGATCTGAATTCCATCTATGAGCATGGCACTAACAAAATAGATAGGTTTAAAGGCAGAAAAATATAATAATGGAAGTTAAACAATGAGTTGGATTCTACAGTCTTTTTTAACATACTTGAGGTGTCCCCTAGAATATTTGGCACTATTTCTGTGCAGGTGGCACCTCCTTAATACTGCGGTAAGCGCGATGTATCACAAGCTAGACGTAATAGATGGTACAAAAAATGGGTATGTTAATATAAACAGTAGTGATGATTAGAGCCATAATAGATGGTGACAGCGTGAAACAAGCGTGACCATTTTAAGTCACCCCCAGTAGTGAAGCATTTCGGCCAGAGGTTACAGGTACCACACCCCTTCCCCCACCCCATGTGTCCGCTGTGATGTTCATTGCTACATGCTAATGCATTGAGCTACAATAAGTGTACTTCCTGAACAACCTTTGTTGACACAAATCAATGGAGCTATCACTCATTCAACCGGAACCTTATAATAATCTAATAACTACACTGATATTTACAGAGATTTCAATATAGCATGTCGTGGACTAATTCTAAACTATCATACATAGCTTTATGGCATTAACATGCAATGTCTAGATTTATCCGGTTCGGGTACTTCTCCTTATATAACATGTATTCTAGATATGTATCAAAAGAAACTCATCTGTTTCTTTACTTACGGTTTATTCCTGTATTGAGTTGCATGCTAATCGTTTTTCCATTCTGCACAGGGGATAGGAAATTTATCGTACACAAGTCAGCTCTCACTCTATCTCATTTCTTGAATATATGCAGTTGCAGAAATTCATATCAGGGTGTCAAACTGTAATATTAAGAAGACAAAGAAGAGATCCGGGACTTGGAGGTGATCAAGAGCATTTTCGGCTTCCCGTTGGGTTCCCTGCCGGTGAAGTACCTAGGAGTTCCCTCACCGATCAAGAGCAAGCTCAACATCATGCACTACTCGCCACTAATTGAGAAGATCGCATCCCTCACCAAAAAGTGGGCAGGTAAGAATCTTTCTTATGCCGGTAAAACTGAACTTGTGCGCTCTGTTGTGCAGTGAGTCGAGTGCTACTGGCTACAAGTCTTTCCCCTGCCGGAAAACATGAGGGACCGGATCATCTCTACCTGCCGTGAGTTCCTTTGGGGTACGAAATACCCCCCGGTGGCTTGGAAGAAACTCTGCCTACCGAAGAATGAAGGGGGACTAGGCTTTCAGGACCTCGAGGCGTGGAACAAGGCACTCTTGGCTCGGAACCTGTGGAACATTCATACCAAGACGGATTCCCTGTGGATCAAATGGATCCATAGTGAGTTTCTCAAGAACAGGACGCTGTGGGAATGGATGATAAGATCACGGGACTCACCACTGTTCAAGAGGCTACTTGAAATACGAGATGATTTGCTAACCGACCGGCCGAGAAGAGAAGTGGAGAAGATGCTGGGACAATGGTACGGGAGCAAGGGAGTGGTCGAGGCATACCAGTGGTTCAGGCCAAAAGGAGAACGGCGACTGTGGCACAGATTTGTGTGGAAGGAGTTTGTCCCACCAAAGTACTCCTTCACTACTTGGCAAGCTCTCAAAGGACGACTTCCAACGAGGGACAGACTGGGCTACAAGAACATCGATCAACGCTGCCCCTTGTGCATGGCGCACACGGAGTCTGTGGACCACCTTTTCTTCAAATGCCACAAGACTTGGGCAGTTTGGAAGGAGATCAAATCTTGGCTGGGAATGCGGAGGAACATCACCACCATACCGAGCGCCATCAAGTGGATGATCAAGGAAAGAAGTGGCGCGACAATCATCTTCAAGGCTAGAAGGCTAGCCCTCATCGCAATGGTCAGCCTAATGTGGAGAGGCAGGAATGCCTTGATTTTTGACGGATCAGCATTCAAACCCAAGCACTTGGTGTTCGAAGTGAAGAAGGTAACATATGCAGTGTTATACTCCCTTTATCCGCATGAACAAGTGACCGAGCACTTGGGAGTTTAGCGTTGCTCTCGGCCACGGGGGTACTCTTTTTCCTCCTAGGGATTTTTTCCCATCGGGTTTATCTCTAGGAGGTTTTAACGAGGCCCTACCCCTACCTTCATTGGGGTAACGTGGACGGTAGCAATGAGTACAAGCACACCTTGATGGAAAGAAGTACCGACGCAAATCAAGTGGATCCCATCTTGAAGACTTTAACCGAAGTGATGTCTTATGTTGATTTTGTTGATGCATTGATATTATATGTTGTTTTTCGGTTTGTGATACCAACTCTTAGGGCTTTGTTTCCCTAGAGTTTACTTCCCCCCCCACCGGCCTACATAGCTTCGGCTTTTAGGCATGTATCCCTCGGGTATGCCCGTGTCTTGCTTATACTTTACTTTTTGCCTTTATATTCCATTCATTGATTCATCAAAAAAAAAGAGGCCACTTCCACTTGCTTTCCATTTGGCTGCTGGAGAGGTTCATGCTCAGTAAAACTAATACGCCCTACGTCCCACCGTAAGCGATTCACTTTTCTTTTTAGGATGTCCCACTATAAGTGAGTCATTTCCCTTTTTTAGCAAAAGTTGCTACATTTTGTCTCCCTTACTTTTTTCTCCCACCTATTTTATTCTCTCTTCGGTCCTCCTTTTTTTCTCTCATACTTACCCTCTATCCACTTACTCTTTCAATATCAATTTCTGAAATCCCGTTCCCAAAAGAAGTGCCTCGCTTATGACGAGACGGAGGGAGTATATAAAGTGAGATCCATATTTCACCAACTATTTTTCACATTTCTTAGAAACCAAGCGTAGTTAAAGTGGGATTTATATTGCGGATGGAGGGAGCATATGTTTATCTACCGCATATTTAATAGATTGAACAATTTAATAATATTAAAAATGCTCAATAATATATATTGCCAATCCAATTTATCATCTAAAACAATATACTTGATATGCGCAAAATATGTAACATCACTTATTCGATTAAATCGATATTACAAGTCACTCTTATACCTAAAATACTATTTAGTGACGCCATTTAGAATATTTAAATATGTATCATGTTTGGTTCATAAGATTGAACCCTTCAACTTAATCCTAGATGGATAGTGTCATGCTAATTAGTCATAGCCTCCTCCCTCCAACTAAAATAATCTCACAACTTAATCCTAGATGGATAGTCTCATGATATTAGACATGGCAACCGAACGCCAACCTAGAGGACAGAGGAATTATAAAACATTTATGGATTATAAATTTATTTTCTTCTATATGAAAATCTCATTTAAACCTTTTTAACAATTCCTACCAAAATACTTCGGTTTCCAAGATAAAATAATATCAAGATATAATCTAGGATTGAGTTCTGAGATTATTTTAGTCATAGGGGGTTAGCTATGACTAATTATCCCATGATTATCCATCTAGGATTGAGTTGTGGTATTGAATCTCATGAACCAAACAATCTACAAATTTAATCGGAGATACAATCTTGCAAACCGAACACCAATTAGAGTATTATTTATTGTAAAGTTTAACAAAGTTTGGCAAAAAAGTAAATAAAAAGTTCAATGGACTATGTATTTATTTCAAGAACTATTGATTTATTATAACTAACAGCTATAAGAAAATCGTATACCTATCTCATAACCATTTTATGTGAACTTGGTCAATGAATCCAAATTTGATTTTCACCACAAGAGGTTGAGCATTAACAATATCACAAGAATAGTAGGTTTCTTCCTATCACGTTGGCATGGTACGTTGGGTTGGGTCGTGCCCGGTCCAGCGAGACCATTTGACACATTTAACTGCTTTTAAAAGAATTAAATTAGGTCATTTTCCACTCCTACATTATGTTACTTGCAAAAAATTAATTGACATAACAATGGAAGTAACATAAATGAATTAATGCGAACAAAAGTTCATATTCAATGATTTGTTCACCATTAATCAATTTGATATTTGTATATATGGTTATTATCATATATCATACTCCCTCCGTTCCCTCCGTCCCAAGTTACTTGAGTCGTATTCCATTTTGGGTTGTCCCAAGTTACTTGGGTCATTTCTTTTTTAAGCTAAAAACAAAACATCTAATCTCATCTACTTTATTCTTTCTTTTACTTTACTCTCTCTTCTTTCTCTTACTTTATTCTCTCATCTACTTTATTTAACTCACTAATCATAACTTTCTTAAATCTCATGCCAAAAAGAAACACCTCAAGTAACGCCTCAAGTTTCTAAAAAATAGGTTCTAAAGAAGAATCTTCATTTTGTCTAAACTGAAGAATGTTATACTCCCTCCGTCCCCGAATAAGAGTCGCTAATTTCCATTTTGGGCCGTCCCCCATTAAGAGTCACTCTTCATTTTTACCAAAAATGGTAGTAGGCCACACATTCCACTAACTCACTCCACTCACATTTTATTATAAAACCAATATAAAAATGTGGGTCCCACATTCCACTAACTTTTTCAACCAACTTTTCTCTACATTTCTTAAAACTCGCGCCCGGTCAAAGAGCGACTCCTATTAGGGGACGGAGGGAGTATTTACTAATTGATCAACCATCAATAAAATTGATATTATCTTATTCGCATTCATTAGTCTTCTAAGTGGATCATAATAATCACATTTAGGTCTAGAGAAACGATTAAGAAGCTTAAGTAACACTAAACCAAAAAATTATTATGCATGTGGAAGTTCCTATGGAGCTAGGTCTTGCAAAAAATCTCCAAAGATGTCGCATCATACATATTTATTCATACAATAAATGAATTAGCTCTATCAAGCAAATAGATCATCTTGAGGTTTTTATGAAGGTTTTACACACTAATATATCATGGGAAAGCTAAGACACATTGCATCTAATCTAACTGTTTAGTTTCATATGCATTTGAAGTCTTGGAAATCAATATGCATAAATCAATTTACTATATTCGAACTTGGGTACTCCTATTATAAGGGTCTTAAGGCTTTAATGTCATAATGCACCTTGTGATTCATGGTATATTTTTAACACTCAATCCAAAGCCACCACTTTGACAATTGATGTGTAGACTTATATGTTCACATTGTACTTTTACATCAGCAGCAAGAAAAAATTTAGCAGGAAGAATAATGAATATCATTACTAATGAAATTATGGTTTAGTACATTTATAGCATCATGAACTTGGTTGAATAATACTCCTAATACATAGCAAACCTCCATATTTAACTCAAACTGCTTGCAAGTGTCACCAATAAAATTAATTGTTCTCATACTACTTAGCAAACAAAGTTCACTAACCTATACAACTTTTCAGTCCTTTACAAACACAACTCATCTATTCTTACAAGTAGAAGGATCCTTACTTTCTAAACTTTACCTATCCAGCGTGCAAATAGATATAGATTAGCTTAATTCTTTGGAATTGAAATTGCACATTTATTACACAAATCAAGATCGATGTAAGTGTAACATGGATACTTTCTTATTTGGTCAAATCATCAAAAGTCCCAATATGTGTCTTCTTCTTGATAGGTCTTTTTCATGTTTTTGAGATTGATGTTATATGTTTGTTTTACTCATCAACCCAACCCCATTTTGATCAATACATATAGCAAAAATCTTCCATTGTTTATTCGGACTTCACCACTAATCGTTTATGATACATGTACTTATCATAAAAGCATTCAAAACTAGTTCTAAGAGACATGGATAGCACATTTTGTAGTCTTTTACTGCTGAGGTTAATGCCATGAACTCAGCTTCAGTAGTAGACAATGCAACCACTGATTGAAGACTGCTTATAATCGAATCATAAAGAGTGAATAGGTAGCCTGATCGAGACCTTGTGTCTAAGTTTCCAGCAAAATCTGAATCACTCCATCCCACTAGAGCATCCCCCACATATTCACTACCACCATCAAACATAATCCCAAAATCAGTAGCTCCTTTTAGGTATATCATTAGCCACTTTAATGCGGACCAATGTTCCCTTCCATAGCTAGTCATGTATCTGCTAGTTACTGATATGGCCTGTGCTGTATCTGGCCGCGTGCAGATCATGGCATACATTATGCTACCAATAATATTCGCATAAGGTATACTCTGCATTTCCCTCATTTTAGTTTCACTCTTTGGCTTCTGCTCTGCTGCATGTTTGTAGTGCTGAGCCATTGGTACAGCCACTTTCTTAATGTCTTCCATCTTGAATTTCTTCAACAGACACATAATCAGCTTAAGTGAGACATATCTGTTTGCTCTCCCTTTTTCTTACTATAGACATTCCCAGAATTCTTCTAGCTGGCCCCAAATCCTTCATTTCTAAAGCACCACTGAGATCTCTTTTCACTTTCTGAACTTCATTTGAGTCAGCTCCAGCCAATAACATGTCATCTACATATAATAGTAGATAATCAACAGCAGCTCCACCTACATTCTTAATCTAGACACATTCATCATAAGATGATCTCAGAAATCCACTTTTGATCATGTGTACATTGAACTTCATGTGCCACTGACGGCTAGCTTGCTTCAATCCATAGATGCTTTTCTTCAATTAGCAAGTCTTGCCTTCATCCCCAGGCTTCACAAAGCCCTTTGGCTGAGCCATGTAGATAGTTTCTTTTAGCTTACCATGCAAGAATACCGTCTTGACATCTAATTGCTCAAGTTCCCAGTTCTTTCTTGCTACTATGGCTAGTATCCGCCAAGCCTCGAATCCCCACACCGCCCTCCTCTATCGGCAGACACACCCACTGCCATTTAACCCAATGCGTTTTCCTCGAGGTGTTGCAAGAACTGTTAGAGTTTTGTATACTAGAAATCACCTTTCGAGTGATTGGATACTGTAAAACTCTAATTGTTATTTTCCAATAAATGCAACAGATTATTTTTGTCATAATGTAGTTATGTTTTACATTTAATGGTTGTTTATTGCATATTTAAATGTATAAGCAAAAGTAACAATGTCTAAGTCTTTGTTTTAGTAGACCGGTTGTGGGCGTCGTCCAATTTAAGGTAACACAGCCAGTTCTAAACAAAGAAAAATAAGAATTTCATAACCTAGATAGGCCTAGACTACCTATCACGAAAGGTTGCAATGTCAGTCCGATTATTTCTAAGCCTTATTGAAATAAGATGACGTTGGCGTGGTATAGCACTGAATGGATCTAACAGCAAGACGAGTCTTTATGCTATCTACTGAAAGACGAGGTCTTGATAATTAATTTCTTAATCAATGTAGGTTTGCATTGAGCATACGATATTGAGTATCTACTACTTTGACTTACCAAAGGGGCGGGTTTTTTGTCACCCAATGATCCAGGTATATTGGGTAGTGGCGATCATTATCTAGCGGTGCTAGGATTGCTATTGTGTTGAATCGTGCGCGAGGAGAGTCTCGTTTGATAATATCCACAAGAGGAGCTCGAAACAAGGTTTTATTATTCGGAACCTAGCTAGTTGGAGTTTAATTACTCTATGAATAATAAATAAAAGTTTCTTGCTAAGTCCACTCTTGGAGATTAAAATATGTTAATTAATTAAGTCCATAGTAGACAATAATTAATTAATGGATGTTTCTATCTTAAGCGCGGGAAATAAATTAAATGCAATTAAAGAAAACCCGGAATACTTGTAATTTCGGATTTGGAAGGCAGTGCAATATTACTTCTGTAGTGGTTGCTTGTAATATTCCAATATAAGTTTATATTAAATTGTGGGTTCAATTTAATTTGTAAAAAGCTAATTGGGTGAGGCATGTTCCAAATTCTTCCTTAGATCTCTGGGCCCAATATGTGACTTAATATAAATAGGAGAATAAAGGAGACAGAAAATACAATTATTATGGTTGAGAATTTTCGTCCCCCTCAGAGAAAGAGAGAGTTCGAAATTTTGCCTCCTCCGTGAGCTGAGTTCTGTCTTCGTTATTCAAGTCCTAGTACGTTGGTGAGATTTTCCCACACAAATATTAGCGTATAGTCCGAGACACCAGTCAGAAGGTCCAAGGTCGAGTACTGAAGATCTTCACGTGGAGAAGACGCAAGCCATCATCGATTCTTGATTGAATCAACAAGGTAAATTGGCTAATTCCGTAGTAAGCATGTTTTAGGGATTTTATATGCTAAAGCATGTTTTAATTCAAGTTATGAGCATGATACATGTGATAATTACGTGAATAGAGTTTGTCTAAATAATCTGCCAAATAGATCAAATTTATGTGATCGGTAAATTCATGCACGCTTCCGCTGCCAACCCCTTCAAGAACCCCACAAAAACCGAGCCATTACCTGCTCAATTTGCCTTAAGGCTCCCTTGGTAGGATCCAGTACCTGAAAAATATGAATAGGTAAGGCCCCAAGGAAACTTTTAATCAAAGTGAGCCGCCCACCAAAAGAAAGGTGTCTATGGCCCCAACTGTGGATCCTTGCTGAAATCTTATCCCGCGGGAACATGAATAGACTTGTCTTCTTATGACCTCAAAAAAAAAGGCACTCCAAGGTATTGAAAGGGGAGGTCCCCTTGCTTGAATCCACTATCTTCTTCAACATCTCTCGCCCATGACTGATATTTTTTGTCAAGGTAGAAGCAACTCTTCCCCACATTTACCTTCTGACCTGAGACCCTCATATAACATTGTAGGCATTCCACCAGCTCTAACACTGTCGAACTCTGAGCCTGCGAGAAGATAATAATATCATCCGCATATGCCAAGTGAGACACCCCAATGGTGTACCTTGTCGTCCTGTACATCATCTCCTTACGCCCGAGGATGAGGCGGTCAAGAAGCCTCGATAGATAATCTGCAGCCAGAATAAACAGAGATGGAGAGATAGGATCTCCTTGTCTGAGGCCCCGAGACGACTTGAAGAAGCCGGCTACACTCCCATTAATTAGAATCGAGAACCAGCATGGGCAGATACAGTTTTCAATCAGGCCAACCCACTTATCTAAAAATCCCATCTTCTTTAAAACCTTGAGTAAAAATGGCCACTGAACTCGATCATATGCTTTTTCCATATCCAATTTAAGGACCATATTTGGTGACGTCACTCCCTTCCAAAGTTCATGAAATAGCTCTTTCGCTAGGAGCACGTTGTCGCTTATCAGCCAACCTCTAATAAAACCACTCTGATTTGGAGCCGTAAGCATTGGCAAGAGAGGCGCCATCCGATATGTGAGGAGCTTGGAAATTATTTTATTTATAACGTTGCACAGGCTGATTGGCCTAAATTCAGCCCATCTTGTGGGATTCTTCTTTTTCGGTATAAGCACAATAAGGGTAGCTGCAATGCCTCTTGGAATCTGAGATCCTGCAAAGAAATCCCACACCGCATCAACCACATCTGCCTTTATAATCTCCCAGCAAGCATGAAAGAATAAGGCAGAGTAACCATCCGGGCCTGCAGCACTTTCAGCATTAATGCTAAACACAACCTGCTTTATCTCTTCCTCTGATGGCATTCTCTCCAACATCTCCATGTGAACATGGGCAGGAAGGGATTCTAGGATATCCTCAAGACACCCGACATCGTCAGATAGCAGATTTTTGAAGAATTTTTCAGCCGAGTGTCTAATCTCCATGTCTTCCGTGAGGATCTGGTCACCTTCTTCAATTATATGGATCCTTGATTTGATTCTCTTTTGCTTCACCCACCCATGGAAGAACTTTGTATTCCTCTCTCCCTCCGCTACCCATTTAATTGCTGCTTTCTGACGCCAAAAGTCCTCTTCCATTTTAAGTCTCAAGATAAAGGTAGTCGTCGCTCTGTTCATTTCCGATCGCAAAACAGGTGACGGGTTACGTTCAAAACTCTCCGCAGCCTCCTTAGCCTCTGCTTCAACCTTCTTTAACCCTTCAAAAATATTGCCAAAGACTACCCGATTCCAGACTCTCAGGCTAGTCTTTAGCCGACTCAGCTTAATCTGCACGTTGATCATTCCCCTTGTACCTGTATCTTTCTTCCAGCATCTCTCAACCTCGTTTAGAAATAGATGGTGCCTTACCCACATATTTTGAAATCGAAAAGACGGTTTAGGGCGCGGCCCCGAGACTTGTCACCTTACCAGCAAAGGGCAATGATCGGACAGTAATCTGGGCAGATTTGTTACTCTGGTGGATTCGAACAAGTTCGCCCAGCCCTCACCGAGCAAGACTCTGTCCAATCTCTCAAAAGTGTCCCCTCGTGCCGACGTGAACTTGGGACCATCAGCCCCTATATCCAGAAGCTGGCAGTCACTAATAACCTCGGCAAAATCCAGCATCTCTCTAGTCCTCTTTCGCATGCCCCTCCTTTGCCTTTTATCCTCAGAGACAAAAGTATTAAAGTCGCCCCCAACCAGCCAAGGCAACCCATCCAGCTTCGCAGCAAGGTCCCGAAGTTTGTCCCACATTTCCAGCCTTCCTTCCCTAAAACATTTTCCATATGCCACCGAAACAAAGAACGGGCCCGGCAACGTAGGCATCACATATCGGGCATGTAATACCTGCTCGGAATCATCCCACTCATCCACCTCAATGCCAACAGCTGCAAATATCCATATCTGACCGTTTCTATTAACTCCCTTGAACTGCAAACCAAATACCCTACTTGTCACGGCCTCCCTTACTAAGGATAGTAAAGACGGGGGAATCGTGACTAGGGAAGGGACTAAGGAGCGGGGAAGAAGAAGGGGAAAACAATGAAAGACATAATCTTAAACAAAGCTTCAAAAGAAAAGTTTTAATCGGTTAAACAATTAAGCAGCGGGTTAATATCTCAAGGTAATTAATGTCATAAAGTAGTGTAGAGAAAAACGAAAGACTTTATCAAGAACGATTCGAAACAAGGCAGCGGAATAAAAGGTGTCTATAGAGTCATAGGGAAACGCCTATGTATGAAGACACGACGCATCCGGAATTTCTTAAGGCTCGACTCAACATCCGCCGCAACATCACCGCTCAACCTGCACATAAAGCAAACATATGCAGGGCTGAGTACTTGACATACTCAGTGGACACACGCCAAAATATTTGATAAAAGTTATGTCATCCATACCATAGTGAACTCGAGTTTTAACATTTTAGAAAAGAATGTCATCGAGTATCACAAAACAATTTCGTAGACGGGCCAGTCAAAACAATCTCCCCACTTTCTCATCAATCAAACAATCACATCCTTTTACCATAGTGCGACGAAAGTGTGGCCACAATATTCGCCCACGAGACCGGCCGACTAGCAAGGACGGCTCCCGATCCCACCTGTGTACACGGCCTGATAGGGTTTGCGGCCCTACTCAGACCCGAATTCGTTTCACACATAGCCCTATAGCCTAACGGAGCAAGCTCAAACGAACTAGGCATCAGGCAACAATCTCAACATCAAACAATCATAGCCCTATAGCCTAACGGAGCAAGCTCAAATGAACTAGGCATCAGGCAACAATCTCAACATCAAACAATCACAGCCCTATAGCCTAATGGAGCAAGCTCAAACGAACTAGGCATCAGGCAACAATCTCAACATCAAAAACAATCATGGCATGACATAACACTTTAAACCACCCTTATAGCTCCACAATCATATTTTTGAAATATAAAAGAGTTTTAGTAAGGAAAGCCCACCTCGATTGCTTACAAACACGGTTCACAACTTTATTGAAATCCTTGCTCTTCGTACCCACGTACGCACAACAACCCTTATCAACATCATAACCATATAATACAACACAATCAGTTTTCTATCAACACATTACTCATGCATGCCCTATCGTTCCTTTCATCGTTTTCTCATATTGCCCATCCCAACGTTCACCATCATAAACGATACGAACCCTTTAGCATACATCAATGTGCAACGCATAATCACATCATAGGATAAGTTCTTACTCACACATGTATCATGTATTTCATTCAAAACTTGCCGACAAGACTATTTCAATCAAGACATGAATCTAGCTGAACAGTGCAGTCGTTTTGTAAAAATCATTAAAAATCTATCCGATATCATTTGAAGCTAAAATTTGGTCACCACATAGTAGACACATCAAGGTTCATCCAGTTAAAAATCCACACCAAAATCACATCTTTAGGTTGGTCAAAACAAAAACGAAACTCACGGGATGAGAATACAAATTCTGACAAGACTGCGCAGTTCAATTGAAAAATTTGTTAAAAATTCATCCTTCGTCAAAAGAGGCTGGAATTTTGACACAACACAGAAGACACTTAAAATTGCACTCAGTTAAAATTTCGTGCCAAAATAAGATCGATTGGTCGGCCAAATACTCGTCGGAACCTACTGTCCGAACACCACAGTTTTCATGCTCAACATTTACAAACTAGGGTTTGTCTATCATTCATCCACACATACATATTCTTGCTTTCAACACATATTCCCTCTTCAAAAACGACATCACAATCATGTTCTCCAATTTACACATAGCATTCACCAATGAATCATCCACAAACTTACACACACACATACATACATGCACATACACATACTTTCTCATGCAAAAATCCTTCCCAACCGATTAATTTTTAGATCTACGATTTCTACACTCACTATATGCATGAGGGGATCAAGAAACATGGATTCAGTGGTAAGAAGAAGAAAGATGAATCAAAGTATACATTTCTCTTGAAAAACAATCGGTAGGAATGACGAATGATGCGATTCTTTGATGAATCTTGAATTTCCAACTCCACAATGATGCAAGAACAAGGAATTGGTGAAGGATTGGTGGAGAAGGAGAGGAAGAGAGAGACGTGTGGCATGGAGAGAAGAGGGAGGCGAAAATATGAGGGCTAGGGTTAGGGTTCTTTTAATTTATAGTCTAGGATAAATCCCACAATAAAGCAATTAAAATTGTGGAAAAATAAAATAGAGGTCAATGAATAAATTCCACCATTAAAAGGAAAATAGGCGTGTAGTATGTGGGGGAGTAATATTCGAAAATTGCTATTTAATTAGCATAGATATTTATTTGGTATTTACTTGGAGATAAAGATACTCACAAAATAGGTAAAAGGATATTGAGTATCTCATAAATAAGGTAACAAAATAATTCAAGCATCTCCAAGTGGGGAAATAAAAATGGGCGTGTATAATGGGAAAAATCAAGGAAAAATACTTAAATACTCAAATCAAATAGGAATAAGATTTAAATTTGGTAATTTCTTATAGGAAAAGACTCCCACAAAATAGGTAATAAATAAATTAATCTCACAAGTAATTGAAAGGCATATGGGCGAAAATTATGAGGTTTTAGGGGAAGAAAGAATAATATCCTAATTAACATAGGATATGGAGAGATTTGGCAAGATATGGTAAGATTTAATTGGACTTTAATTCAAGGAAAGAGATAAACAAGCTACCAATTAAATCTACAAAAATAATTCCCTCTCCTAATTAATAGGAGATTTTGAAAATCTCAAGGGCCAAGGGGTCGAAAATCATGTAGAATAGCATAGGGATAATTTTGTTTGGATTTAATTTGGATAAATATCCCAAAGCAATTACTTAAATCCAAGAAAGAAAGTATTATTTCCAATAAATAGGAGGGCCGAAAATTTCAAATAAAATGGCTAGAATGATTATGCATTATCCCATTTAATTTAATTCACACATTGGAAGTTTAATCACATTAACTCACATAACTCACAACAACTAATTTCACATAATTAACTCAAACACATAGAGACTCAATTTCCACAAAAGAAATTATTATTCAACATCCATATTAATTAAAAAAAATAAGCCATCAAATAAAAAATAAAAAAAAATCACAATTTTCCGGGGTGCTACACTACTATAGAAATCGGGCTTGGGTTTCACTAAAGGTTCAATAATTGCCAATACCAAAATCTTATTATTCATCACCAATCTTTTAATCATGCTCTGGGTATTCACATTGGCTACCCCCGAGCATTCCAAATCATGATGTTAAGAGACATGTCAAACAATGACAGATGAGGCCCCCTTATCAAGCTTCCCCTTCTTCACTAAACCCTCTTCTACTATCCTCACCAAGTCCCTAACTGCCCCTCTCTTATCAATGGGATGGGCATATTGCGACAAGGTATCTTGCTCTATTTCCTCATCTGGATCCCAATCTTTTTCATCCTCATAACTTCAGGATCGAAATCCCAGTTTGGTAGCATCTTCGAATACCGAGGCCTAGATCCAAGATCACTTGCTAGAGATCCAAGGGAGTTCCCAAGTGAATCTGTGGAGAACGAGCTCAACATCGAGAACCTGTTGGCCGAGGCTCGCAAAGGTGACACCCCACCTTTCTTCTCCCCTGAAGCATACCCCGAGTCCCCCTAGCCTCCTACCCCTGGCAACCCCTCCCTTCCCGCCTCGAGCCCCTTTCCCCTGTTTGCCTCGCCTCTGCCCGGGGAGTAAAAATTCTCCTCCCTCCTGCTCCTGACCCCCATCTAGCTCCATCCCCTCCCCCACCTCTGCACCGAACCCCATCCCCTTCTTTGCGCCAGGCCCCAGCCCCATCCTAGCACGAGACCCCAACCCCATATCTGCACCAGACCCCATCCCCCCACTGCCACCCTGCACCAAACTTCCCCATCCCCTGCACACTGCCCAGGTCACTCAACATTTCCTCTCCCCCTTGACCCTCGTCTCCCGCAACACCTCCCTTCTATCTTGATTATTAAAGCTTCTCCTCGCCGGCTTCTCCATCTGACCATTCGCATAGCATACCTTACTAGAATGTCCCACAAGTTTACAATCATGGCAAAAGAGAGGGATGCGGTCCCACTTTACTATCTGCCTGACTTCCTTCCCCTGTAAACTCAAGACTATCTACTGGGCTGGTGTCTAAGATATGTCTATCTCAATGCACATATGAGCAAAGGACAGCCTAGTGCGAGAAATCGTCTCGTGGTCAACATGCAAAGGGACTCCAAGAAGTCCTTCAATCGCAAATAATGCTGATTTTTCAAACAAGTGAATGGGCTTCAATCGCAAATAATGCTGATTTTTCAAACAAGTGAATGGGCAAACCTATCAGATTACACCAGACAGCCGCAATTGGTGATTCAAAGAAAGGGTCAAAGTCTGGGGTCCACTTAAAGACTCTCATAGGGTGACGATCAACAAACCATACCGGCATTCCATTAGGCCCTCCCAACAACTTAGCATAATCGTCTAACAAATTAAACTGAATCAGCACATGTTTTGCATTTATGTATTTCCATGAGAACTCACCCTTAAACTTCATTCCCATAAAAGCTTTCTGCAGATGCAGTGATGATGGTATGGAGTGGGAGAACTTACCCACAATCGCATAGCCCAGTTTCTCTGCGAGGTAAGAAGTTTCCACACTCGAAAAGTGGATTGAAGGAAGCCCCGAGCATTCACCCTGTATCCCCATCTTCTTAATTTTTTCCGGCTCAAAACTGACCGGCTGATTTACCCAAGCGCTTGCTCCCTCTGCCAGTGACGATTTGTAAGTTTTTCCCCCCTGCCATTTGCTATTATCAACCCTCGGGTTCGACCCCCCCAAAGGACCCTCTCTGTTCTTGTTCGGCCGACCCTTAAGGTGAGGTTCCTCCACCCTTGGCACCTCCTTTCCCCCTGCTCCCCTCAAGGGTTCCTTCCCTTTTGCATTCCGTAAGTTATCCCTGCACAGTTAAGGGAACTCCTCCAGTCCAATCTCTGGGGTCGGTGGGGTCGGATTTTCTGTCTTCTTCAGTGGGGTCAACTCTAGAGAAGGACGTACCAAACCATCTCCTCCCATCTTCGCGTCCAATATCGCTTGCTTCCCCACAAATTCCATCTCCTGTAGAGGCTGAGCAGATATGATATCCAGGGCCAGGTCAGAATTATCGCCAGCAGGGATCAGTTCAATCTGCAAAACGCCCTGTGCAACCGGAACAACCATCCCCTCTCCCTCCCCAGATCCCCATTCCCCCTTCCCACCAACATCAACTCCTGGATCCTCCCTAGACATCTGAACCGAGTCCCCTAGCACAACAACATCTTCTTCATCTACCCCAGACATTTCAACCAAACTCCCAACCTCAAAAGCTTCTGGGATTGAGGACAACGACGGCTTCCCCTGCATCCTATTTTCTCCTTCCCTCTTTTTCCCCTTCATTCCCTTTGCACCAGAACGCTCTATCCTACTCGCAGGCCCCCTCGTCTCATTTCCGCCATCCTCAACAATGGCGATTTCGGCCTCGATTTAGCTAACCGACCTCGAGCCGCCGTGGATCGAAGCGACTTCTTTCTGTCAGAGCTTCGGACCTCCAGAGTTTGGCTCCCCGTTTCGTGCCCAAGGACATCCCTCCTCGTTCATCACTTTCCGAGAAAAGGACCCTAGATCCCGGCAACCCCCCCGCCAGTAGATCCTCCATTTCCCCCGGTCCAGGTAACGCAGGGCGAACCCTAGCCCAATTCGCCAAAAAAGAGCAAGCAGAGAATCCACAATTGTGTGTTTAATATATTGATGTTTGCAATAAAAAAAATATATGTAGAACTGTCATGCAACCAACATTACATTACTATGATTTTATATCAATCAAAAGAATCTTATCTTGATGCAATTCCGTAATACAGATCGTACAATGAAAGTTTATAGGCCAATTGGATTGAAATGGTATGCTTGTTGGCCAAGTAAACTCAAATATAAAGACTTAAGCTTTAAATGAACTTGCACGGGACAACATCGATTATTATGCTCTATTGACAAAAATTATCTTGTCTTCATTGCCATTAAATTACATACATCACAAAATGTATGATTATCGGTAATTTTGATTCAAAAGGTTTGTTTGTTGACCAAGTAAACCCATATGTAGAACTGTGATGCGACCAACATTACATTACTATAATGTTATATCGATCAAAATGTTCTTATCTTGATGCAAATCCGTAATAGAGATCGTACAATGAAAGTTTATAGGTCAATTGGATTTAAATGGTTTGCTTGTTGGTCAAGTAAACTAAAATATAAAGAGTTAAGCTTTAAATGAACTTGCACCAGACAATAACGATTATTATGCTCTATTGACAAAAATGATCTTGTCTTCATTGCCATTAAATTACATACATCACAAAATGTATGATTATCGGTAATTTTGATTCAAAAGGTTTGTTTGTTGACCAAGTAAACCCATATGTAGAACTGTGATGCGACCAACATTACATTACTATAATGTTATATCGATCAAAATGATCTTATCTTGAAGCAATTCTGTAACAGAAATCGTACAATGAAAGTTTACAGGCCATTTGGATTGAAATGGTATGCTTATTGGCCAAGTAAACTCAAATATACAGAATTAAGCTTTAAATGAACTTGCACGAGACAACATCGATTATTATGCTCTATTGACAAAAATGATCTTGTCTTCATTGCCATTAAATTACATACATCACAAAATGTATGATTATCGTCAATTTCGATTCAAAAGGTTTGTTTGTTGGCCAAGTAAACCCATATGTAGAACCGTCATGCGACCAACATTACATTACTATGATGTTATATCGATCAAAATGATCTTATCTTGATGCAATTCCGTAATAGAGATCGTACAATGAAAGTTTATAGGCCAATTGGATTGAAATGGTATGCTAGTTGGCCAAGTAAACTCAAATATAAAAGTTAAGCTTTAAATGAACTTGCACCAGACAATAATGATTATTATACTCTATTGACAAAAATAATCTTGTCTTCATTGTCATTAAATTACAGACATCACAATATGTTTGATTATCGGCAATTTTGATTCAAAAGGTTTGTTTGTTGGCCAAGTAAACCAATATATAGAACTGTCATGCGACCAACATTATATTACTATGATGTTATATCGATCAAAATGTTCTTATCTTGATGCAATTCCGTAATAGAGATCGTACAATGAATGTTTATAGGCCAATTGGATTGAAATGGAATGCTTGTTGGCCAAGTAAACTCAAATATAAAGACTTAAGCTTTAAATGAACTTGCACGAGACAACATCGATTATTATGCTCTATTGACAAAAATTATCTTGTCTTCATTGCCATTAAATTACAGACATCACAAAATGTATGATTATCGGCAATTTCGATTCAAAAGGTTTGTTTGTTGGCCAAGTAAACCCATATGTAGAACTGTCATGCGACCAACATTAATTACATTACTATGATGTTATATCGATCAAAATGATCTTATCTTGATGCAATTAACTAACAGAGATCGTACAATGAAAGTTTATAGGTCAATTGGATTGAAATGGTTTGCTTGTAGGCCAAGTAAACTCAAATATAAAAAGTTAAGCTTTAAATGAACTTGCACCAGACAATAACGATTATTATGCTCTATTGACAAAAATGATCTTGTCTTCATTGCCATTAAATTACATAAATCACAAAATGTATGATTATCGGTAATTTCGATTCAAAAGGTTTGTTTGTTGACCAAGTAAACCCATATGTAGAACTGTGATGCGACCAACATTACATTACTATAATGTTATATCGATCAAAATGATCTTATCTTGAAGCAATTCTGTAACAGAAATCATACAATGAAAGTTTACAGGCCATTTGGATTGAAATGGTATGCTTGTTGGCCAAGTAAACTCAAATATACAGAATTAAGCTTTAAATGAACTTGCACGAGACAACATCGATTATTATGCTCTATTGACAAAAATGATCTTGTCTTCATTGCCATTAAATTACAGACATCACAAAATGTATGATTATCGGCAATTTCGATTCAAAAGGTTTGTTTGTTGGCCAAGTAAACCCATATGTAGAACCGTCATGCGACCAACATTACATTACTATGATGTTATATCGATCAAAATGTTCTTATCTTGATGCAAATCCGTAATAGAGATCGTACAATGAAAGTTTATAGGTCAATTGGATTGAAATGGTTTGCTTGTTGGTCAAGTAAACTAAAATATAAAGAGTTAAGCTTTAAATGAACTTGCACCAGACAATAACGATTATTATGCTCTATTGACAAAATGATTGTCTTCATTGCATTAAATTACATACATCACAAAATGTATGATTATCGGTAATTTTGATTCAAAAGGTTTGTTTGTTGACCAAGTAAACCCATATGTAGAACTGTGATGCGACCAACATTACATTACTATAATGTTATATCGATCAAAATGATCTTATCTGAAGCAATTCTGTAACAGAAATCGTACAATGAAAGTTTACTGGCTATTTGGATTGAAATGGTATGCTTGTTGGCCAAGTAAAACTCAAATATACAGAATTAAGCTTTAAATGAACTTGCACGCAGACAACATCGATTATTATTCTATTGACAAAAAATGATCTTGTCTTCATTGCCATTAATTACAGACATCACAAAATGTATGATTATCGTCAATTTCGATTCAAAGGTTTGTTTGTTGGCCAAGTAAACCCATATGTAGAACCGTCATGACGAAACATTACATTACTATGATGTTATATCGATCAAAATGATCTTATCTTGATGCAATTCCGTAATAGAGAGATCGTACAATGAAGTTTATAGGCCAATTAGATTGAAATGGTATGCTAGTTGGCCAAGTAAACTCAAATATAAAAAGTTAAGCTTTAAATGAACTTGCACCAGACAATAATGAT